>NW_027186304.1:73618225-73630142 GCF_028583685.1 Petaurus breviceps papuanus | reverse complement strand
CTTTCTTTCTTTCTTTCTTTCTTTCTTTCTTTCTTTCTTTCTTTCTTTCTTCCTTCCTTCCTTCCTTTTTTTCTTTCTTTCTTCCTTTATTTTTGTTTTGTTTTGTTTTTTTGAGGGGGAAAGCAGGGGGAATTAAGTGACTTGCCCAAGGTCACATGGCTACTGTTAAGTTACTGAGGTCAAATTTGAACTCAGGTCCTCCTGAATCCAGGGCCAGTATTCTATTCACTGTGCCACCTACCCACCCCTCTCCCTTTCCTCCCCCTGACCCCGCCCACTTATTTCTTTATTGTTAAATGTTGTAACCTATTCTCACATACCCCATACTTTTCTATTGTTCTTGGGTTTATCTGAAACATTAATTCCTTAAAGATTATGGGATTACATGATTCATTGCTATAATTTTTACCAGAAGAATAATAATGTTTAAATGATGGGTCTTTGTTTCAGGAAGAAGCTTGTGTTGATAGAAGTATCACACAATTTTACAAAAGCAATTTACCTAGCTATTTTAATTGGAACCTACTTTCTATCCCCAGTGTCTATATTAAATACACATACCAAGTAATGACCTCTATGGGCTGTAAATTCAACTGCATATTCTAGGTTGAATAGTGAGTATGCTTCATCTACTTGGTTTTTCCTGTATGGGTAATCAAGTTACTCCTTTTGAATGATTATTAGTACCACTTAGGAAACTTCAAAACATCTTAGGGCTTGACATTAATGGACATAGTGTCATCCACAAACAGAAACATATTTTAACATGATTATATTACCCTAAACAATTCTTTAAGTTAAACTTTAAAATACTTGAGCTTGTGAACTTGAAATTCAGTTCCTGAAATATTGTTTATTATAAGTTATTTGACCTGTTAGAAACTAAATAACTCTAGCAATTTCTTCCTTAATTTTTTTCCCCTTAATTAAGGGAGAGTTGATGCATTCACTATCACCTTTAAACTTTGGATTATATCAGAAGAAGAGAAGGAAAATAAACTATTCAACTGTTTTTCCGCTGTTTTATGTGCTTTCAAGAAAATCAATGAATAGTTCTAATATCAATGATTTTTTTCATTTAAAAAGTAAATTATCAGCTCTCCATTATTGTTTTTCATATATGGATCTCCCTGATCACTTTCATTCTTATTTCCACTCCCTATGTGAGAATTTTGCCCCTTGGACACTCACTACAATCTACTAATCTTCTTTACCCTCAACCCTTTCTATTTGGACTTCCCAGTTCAAGAGAAATGCTCCCAAATGGTTCTCTGCCTATAGTACAGTATGTACATTGCTTTCTCCCAGGGAATCGTTGTTCTCTTTCCAGAAAACTATTTCCCAACTGTGAGAGCTGTGTCAGTTTTCTATTTCAAGGCAATGCATCTTTTTTTTTTTTTATTGAGCATGCCATATGTGCCTCTTGTCCTTATATTACTTAACCAAAGTTTCAAAATCTAGAAAAGAAGGATGCGAAAGGCTGTGTGTGCTCATCTTTTGTGTTGGATGAGGGCATTAATAGAAGAGTTACTAATTATGTATGTGAAAGTGGTTTGAAATACATGGAATATAACTTCCAGTTTCTTCCACATGGAAGATAACTCACAAGGACAATTCACAGTTACTAGGTTATGCCCACTTCTTGGAAGGTCTCTATCTGTTTATAGCTTTGCTATCCCTGTCAGGAGCACATGCCTATTCTGAATGCTGCTACGTTGTCCTGGAGCTCCATAATTGTGCCACATTCTTTTAGACATTATTCTGTCCATCCACCTTTTTTTTTCCTTCCCACTTGTTTTTTCTTTGATGATGCCTCATCACACACACACACACACACACACACACACGCATTATGTTCTACTTGCTTGGTTTTTGTCCTTCATTTTTGAAAAGGACTAATGATGTCATGGGTGATGTCTTGACTTATGGGTGAACTGGATTTAAGTGAGGCAGAGTTGCATAAAGTCATCAACCTCACTCTCTCTTCCTGAGTTATCCAAGTCCAGTGGTGAAACAAAAGTCAGGACAACTGGCAGTGGTCCAGGATTCAGTGCATGATCTTGGTGGCTTTGACCAAACTGACCACTCCACAGTGCCTACTTCAGCCACCTTCATAGCCTTTGAAACAAATTGTTCTCATCCATTCATTCTACTGGGAAAGTCTTCACATGAGTAGGTTAGACAACCCCCTAACTCCATGACTCACTGAGGTCTGTGGGTTTGTAGCAGCAAGCACCCTACCATACCCAGGATGCCTGCTAGCAAAGGTTCTATGATCTGTTTTTCTTTTCTTTTTTTAGAGGGAAATTGGGGTTAAGTGATTTGCCCAAGGTCACATGGCTAGTTTTTGGGTTAAGTGTCTGAAGCCAGGACTCCAGGACCAGTGCTCTATTCACTGTGCCACCTAGCTGCCCCTTTTTTAAAATTATTTTTTCTTTTTTTTGAGGGGGTAAGGTAGGGCAATTGGGGTTAGGTAACTTGCCCAAGGTCACATGGCTTGTTTTGTTTTAAGTGTCTGAGGCCAGACTGACTCAGGTCCTCCTCACTCCAGAGCTAGTGCTCTATTCACTGCACCACCTAGCTGCCCTGATCTGCTTTTCTAAAGGAAAGCAACTCAAAAGGGGTTAACAATCTTACATTAATCAAACATATATATCAGTTACCTAGTTCAGGGGGAAAAGTCAGCGCCCTTAACTTCAGAGAAAATACAAATAGAAATTACAAGCAGACAAAAAGTACAGACACAGAAAATAACACAACTCAACAGACCAACAGACAGGGCTTCTAGCTGTCTGATCATCACATACCTACATAGTCAGTTACCAGAGAGAGAAGCATCAATATCTGGGGTTTCAAAGCTAGGGGGCTCAGTGGCTGCCCAGAGTCTCATCTGGACAAATCACACAACTCTTCCAATAAGTGAACCCCAAAGCAAAACCTCATCTCAAGATTATATATATTGCAAAATAACAGAAAGTGTGGTGAAAAAACAAGCCTCCCCTAAGCAAGCTTCTCTTGTTGGGCTCCAAGTGAAGCCCATTAAGGGCAGGGAAGATCTTCAAATTCCCTTACCATTAAAGGGTTCCTCTTAGCCCATCTGCCAAAACAGTTTTATTGGGGTGTGGCTGCTGTATATGCTACAGCTTCTTGAAGCCACAGGTAAAAGCTGAGTGTCAGGTAGACACCAAAGGTGGATGGGCAACCCTGAAAAGGTTTCATCAAGTCCTCATCAAGTACCTCAGAGGTACTAGTATTTCTTGAATACCCCATACACCCTCCATTCCTGACTTATGTAAGGAGTGTTTGTACCACCATCCATTTTGTGTAAGGAAGTGAATATAGTGTTGTAAAATGAATTAGTTCAAAGATCTCATGACATTGATTATTTGATTTAGATTTTTCTGACCATACACACACACACAGATACACGCACATATATAATGTTCCCAGTAAGTGCCTTGGGGGAGGGATCAAGTTTGATATTTTTTACTATGATTTTGACAATGCTCAGTATAAATAGTGTATCCCAAAAGTCTCAGGGGAAGGTTTAATGGCTTATCAAAGCTTAAAACTTCACCAAGACTTTCAGGATAACCTCGATTAATTCTTCAATATGATTGATCTTCTCCCATGTCACTTCCTCAATCAAAAAAGCTCTCCTTGGCTATGAACCCCTTTTATGTGTTTTTTCTCCTATTAGAATGTAAACTCTCAGAGGGTAGGAATTATCATGTTTCATGGTATTTTAATCTCCAGTATCTAAAATATTACCTGAAACAGAGTGAAGGCTTAATACTTTTTTTTTCTTCCATGTTCATTCATTATACCCTCATAATATAGATATATTTTACTTTGTGCAAAAAGTATCTAAATCAAAGTTAAATTAAATCAAAGTTTTGATGATCAACCAGAACTAGCTGTTTACAATGATTTGGTGAAGCAGATAATTATTTGGCAAGGCAGTTATCCCCTAATATATCTTTTTGGAGAGTTATGTTGTATTGCTTAATGTTTGATTGCCTACTCCATCAGAACAACAACAAAAATGTTGAGCATGAAATTCCAATCCATGCATAAAGGATATTCCAAAACTCTTCATGCAGTTTTGTCTTAATAATTTTTGAACACTTTGTATGTAATTATTTATGTTTGTTTATAAATCATATGCATTTATTACTACACTAATATTTATAGTAATTAAGGGAAGCTAGTGGAACAGTAGATAGAGCAGCAGCTCTGGAGTCAGGAGGCCCTAGTTCAAATCTGGCCCAAGACATTTACTAGCTGGGTGACCTTGGGCAAGTCACTTCACCTGGCTTGCCTCATTTCCTTCTCTATAAAATGAGCTGCAGAAAGAAATGGCAAGCCACTCCAGTATCTTTGGCAAGAAAACCCCAAATCAGGACGCAAAAAGTCAGACACAACTGAACAATACTAATAATTTCACACATTATAAAACATACAAAAAAAGAAATTTTAAAGAATGTGATAATGATGAAATTGCAAGTGATCTTAGACTCAACAGGGAGTCACTGGAGTTTATTGAATAGAGCAGTCAGACTTAAGCTTTAAAAATATCAATTGAGGGGCAGCTAGGTGTCACAGTAAATATAACACCAGGCCTGAAGTCAGAAGGACCTGAGTTCAAATCCAGCCTCAAACACTTGACACACTTACTAGCTGTGTGACCTTGGGCAACTCACTTAACATCAATTGCCTTGACTTTCCCCCTCCAAAAAAAAAATAAAAAAGAAATATCAATTGGTAGTTGTGTAGATGATTGGAGTGGGAAAAGACATAGTCTAAACAGACTATGAGGAGGCTACCAAAGTAGTCCAAGAAAGAAATAATGAGGACCTGAGCTAAGACAGCAGTTGAGTTAGTGGAGAAATGGGGATGGGTGTGGGAGATGTTATGGAGTCAGAATCAGTAAGACTTGCCAACTGATTAAATAGAGGAGGTGTCGAGCATGATACTGAGGTTGAGAAATTGAGTGATTGGAAGGTTGGTTATGCTTTCAATAGAAAAGGAGAAGTTTGTAAGAAAGTTGAATTGTGGGGTAAGATATTTTGTGTGAATCACTGTCTCACCAAAAATGAAAAGAAGGGCAGATGGTTTTGACTCATCAGCTACTGCCCTGAAAGACAAAGGCCACTGAGAAAAGCCCACTATAGCCACAAGGTGATCTGCGGGGCAGGAATGTGGGCCCACTAGAGGTGGGGAGAATTCTGCCTACAAAGCTACTAGTGTGATGCCTTGATTCAAGTTAAGTTATGAATGAACACCAAAACAGGAGGGAAAAATTAGGATATTATAAAAGGGATAAATTGGGTAGGATTGCATGATAATGGTTGAAAAGAGGGAAAAGGATATATTCCTTTTAAACCTAAACTTCATAATAGCAAGCAAGATTTCATGTAGATCTTTAAGAGCTGCAGAATGATTATTTCATTTGACCCTAAAAACAACCCTCTGAGATAGGTGCTATTATTGTTTCCATTTTAAAGATGAGGAAACTGAGGTTAAAGGATGTCTGAGTCGACTTGTTTTTTTTTTTTGTTTGTTTATTTATTTTTTGCTTTTTGGGGGGCAACTGGGGTTAACTAACTTGCCCAAAGTCACACGGCTAGTAAGTTTGTCAAGTGTCTGAGGTCTGAGACCAGATTTGAACTCAGGTCCTCCTGACTCCAGGGTGGGTGCTCTATTCACTGCACCACCTAGCCAAACCTTAAGGCAACATTTTTAACTTAGGTCTTCCTGATTCCAAGTCACAAACTCTATCCGTTATACCCCCTAGCAGCCTAGAAAGCTTTCTTCAAGGCTCACCAGATGTTCCACCTCCTATGGGAAGCTTTTCTCAATTCTCCAATTTGTTAGTGCTCTCCCCCTCCTCAAATTACAATATTTATGATTGGTGAAGTTTTGTCCCCATCATCACCATATCCCCCAAAGAGAATGTAAGCTTCTTGATGACAGGAGCTGTTCTTGTTTTAGTCTTTGCTTCTACAAACCTATAAGAGTATCTTGAACATAGTAAATATTTGTTGAATTGAATAAAATCAAGCAATACAAATCTGGGAGACATAAAGAGTTGGATGACATAGAATTTGAAAATAACTCTACTAGCCTAAAATATTGAACTGAATCTAATAAGATAAAATTTTAGATCAATATATCAGAGTTTTGGGGTTTCATCATTATGGGAACCACCAGTCTTTAATTGTTGCTAATAACAATAACAACAACTGCAGCAGCAGCAGTTATTTACACAGTACTTTAAGGTTTGCAAATCACTTTATGAATACCATCGCATTTTTACCTTCACAACAACCCTGGAAGACTGATACTACTATTATCTTTGCTTTACAGCAGAAGAAATTTGAACACAGAGAGGTTAGGGAGTTGTTTGCAGCTTTAAACGATTACATTGATTATCCAAAATCATACAGCCATTAAATTTCAGAGACGGAATTTGAACCTAGGTCTTTCTGATCCCAGACCAAGGCCTGTCTCCACCATACCACCATAAAATACTACTTCTTTGCTGAAACTTAGTAGGTATAAATCACATATCTTAAAGTCCATATGTCAAAAGTCCAAACATACAAATAGATTAAAGAGATGTTACTAGATCCTGGCTTATCTAGAGGAAAAAAAAAAGATCTAGGGGTTTTAGTGATCTGTAAGTTCAATCCCCATCAGTAATGTAATATGGTAACCAAGAAAGCTAATACAATTTAAAGCTGCCTTAATAGAGGTTTTGCATCTAAGACTAGGAAGGTAGTAATTCTGTAGTTCCATTCTGGTTCCACTCTATTCAGAGGATTGTGTTTAGTTCTGATTTTCATATATTTGAAAAGACATTGGAAAACTGCAGAGTACCCACAGGAAAGCAACTAGAATAGATAAAAAAGGACCTTCAATTTATGCCATATGAGGATCTTTTGAAAGAGCAGTAAATGTTTAGCCTGGAGAAAATTTAGCAGAGATACATAGTTATGTTCAAATATTTAAGAAAATGTCACATGGAAAAGAGATTAGATTTTTTGCTTAGAACTAAATGACAGAACAAGGAGCATTGAGTCAAAGTTGAGGGTATAAATTTGGGTTCACTTCAAGGAAAAAGAAAATTTGTAACAGGGCCATCCAAAAGTAAAAAGACTGCCTGTAAGGGGAGTGGGTTCCTCCTCACTGGAGATCTTCAACCAAAAGCTGAATGGCTACTTTAGGGTTCTGTTATGATGGCAATATCTTTGAGGGTATGATTTGGAATAATTGACCTCTTCTAATTTTGAGATTCTGTGATACTAGGAATCTGAGATAGGACTGAGCTAGGAGAGGAAATGGAAATTCATTACTATGGACAGAGCTAGAGATTGCAACAATATGAAAATTAACCTTACAATCAAATCATTTAAGGATTAATGTCAAATCTACTTAGTGTGGTTATATAGCAATCTCTTACAATAAAAACATATTTCATTTCAAAACTATGTTCTGTTGTTTGAAAAAAATTAAAGCTACTTTTTGAATGGAGAATGCGACACAAATTTTTATCTACATTCTAATCTTTCTAATTCCACTCAATTAAAAGGAAAAAATTGTGGTGGCATAGAATAATTTTTTTTTCTATATCTTCTACATGGACAGACAGTTGAAAGAGAATTACTATGAATTTTGGTACATAGCACTAAAATGTATTCTGCCTATTTGGTTAAATACACAAGAGCTGCTATGCAAAGCGCTTAACTCCAGATATTTTCTTGGTTTCATATTGTCTGATGTCAGTGGTAAAAGCATAGAGACCAGTCATGTGTGTGCTCTTGTATTCTAAAATGCTATAACATGAACCAGGTGAAACACCACAAACTGGTGGTCAATGAACACTTCAATTCGTCTTGATTTCATTTCACAATATTGCAGTTATTGTCTGAACACCAACAAAGTCACTTTGGCACCTTATCATATGTAACTTTGTATAATAATATCACACAAATTTTACCGTTTCCATGACCAAACTAGATTATAAGCTGAAAAATGTGGGAATTATGTCTTGCATTTTTTTTTTGAAAGAGGGTGTTGAAGGGGATGAAGTAGTTATGATGGCAGAGTGGATAACAATATTAAACTCAGAATCAGAAAGACATCTGTGACCCTCACTACTTGTGTTACTGTGTGCAGATCACTTAAAATCTGAAACTCAGTTGGTTTGTTCATATGTAAAATAAGGTATAATAAAACTTCTAGTATCTACTTCACAAGGTTTACATGAGAGTCAAATGGGATTACATATGTAAAGTATTTGGGGAACCTTAAAGCATTATGTAAATGTCAGCTATTTTTATTTGTATATACTTCCAAACCTATCAAAGTGCTCTGTATACAGGGAAACTCAACACATACTTGTTGAACTTATTATGTATGTATGTATGTATTTGCTATTTAATAATTGGTTTATTTTCTTCTAAGATTTTATTCTGATGGAAGCAACACTAACTGAAAAAAATTGGGGAAGGGAATCAAATTGTAATTTACACCAAGAAGAAACTTTCCACAAATGTTTAACCCAATCAAGAACACATTTTAGATGCTTTGTACTAATTATATTTTGCTGACATACACCAATTATATTCTGCAATATTGTTCTCTCAGGCTGTTGGGCCTTGTAGCAGCCTGAGAGAACAATGATACTGAATTAACAATTGAAATGAAGCTTTTCTTTGAATTCTCTTATTCAATTAAGCATCGACAAATTCACCTGTAAATTACGGTCATTTTCTGAATTTTGGAAGTTTCATCAAATATCTCCATTTATAACAATTGATAAAAAAATCTATGTGAATCATTGTCTCCATGTTTATATATATATATATATATATATATATATATATAATATGTATATATGTATATGCAATGCTCTTTTTTCACATTTAATCATTACATCAATTTTTTTTAGACATTTCGACATGCAGCTTTTATGGATTAAGTCACTGCTCCAAGTCTTTTAGACTAATTTAGCAAATGCAATTTGCCATGAGAATAGCCAACCAATAGTATCCAGTTGTTATATGGTCTTTGGCAAATCACTTAACCTCAGAAATGATTGTAGCACTAGAATAATTCGTTCAATAAATTAAATGAATAGAAATAACAAAACTAAACCAAAAATCAAAATATTTTTCAAAATCTACAAGTGATAGAAATATAAATAGCCCTATTTCTGGAGCAATAGGTAGTTGTTCACATATGTATCTGAATATATTTATGCTTCAATAATTTAAGGACCTCTGTTTTTATCGGTGTGGGTATTCTATCCAGTAACACAGATCATACTTCCCTACCTTGGTGCGTGGTCCTTGTGACTTAATAAGAACAAGGAAAGCAATCAGAAAAGGTCTCTTATAAGAGGTAGAACTTGAGGATCTGGGTGTTAAAGGAACCCAGGGATTTCATAGTATTGAGAAGAGGACACAGAATATTCCAAGGATGAAGGAGGTCCTATGCACAGGCACGGAGACATAATAAAGGGGAAAATAGATAGGCTAGTTTGGCTAAAAACATAGAACATAATAATAATAATAATAATATGTTCACATAGAACATATAATGTGAAATTAGTCAGGAAAGATATCTCCGAGTCGAATTGACAAGGGCTTTAAATACCAACTAGAGGATTTGTAGTTTATCTTAGAGAAAACAGGGAACCATGGCAGCTTCTTGAGCTAAATCTTCTTAAATGACATGGTCAGACCTGTGATTAAGGTTAATCAATTAGGTAGCTATGTAGAGGAGGAGAGGAATTCAAAACAGAAAGGAGGAAATTAGTTTTATTAGAATAGTTCAGGCAAAGGGTGTTGGCTATGTGAGTGGACAGAAAGAAGAAGATGTGATAGATAATGTAGAAGTAGAGAGCTTAGTCAATAGGATCTGGCAGCTGATTGGGATCAAGGTTAGGATAGGGGGAGACAGTGAAAGAAAACAAGGAGTAAAAGAAATATTCAAATGTTATATTGTTCAGTTGTTTCTGTCACGTCCTACTCTTTGTGACCCCATTTGGGGTTTTCTTGGAAAAGATACTGGAGTGGTTTGCCATTTCCTTCTCCAGCTCATTTTACAGATGAGGAAACTGAGGCAAAAAATGTTAAGTGACTTGCCCAAGGTCACCCAACTAATAAGTGTCTCAGGCCAGATTTGAACTCACAAAAATGAGACTTTATGCCTCCAGGCCCAGCACTCTATCCACTATACAACCTAGCTGCCCCCAAATGTATAATAGTGCAACACTTTCAAGTTTCATGTTTTCATCAGTGTGTGTGTATATCCTCTACCACTGAAGATCAAAGTTCCTCTATGCTCTAATTAGTGTTTTTTCTGAATTGCTATGGAACTGAAAAAAAAATCATTACCTAGTGACCGATATGTCTTCCCCAATATATGTAGGCTGACTCTAAGACAGCAGGAATCTAATTCACCCCCAGGCCCACACCTAGTCATTCCAACTTAGTTAGAATTGACAGACTTTATACTCCACTAGCTTTTTCTTTAAGAATTCAGAGCCAGCTCAATCTTTATATATTTTATTATTTTTAGGACTATATGTATAGTTTATATTCATATTATAGTAACTATACCTTGCTCATTCCTGAGAAATAGTATGATCTTATCATCTCTGTTTTGCAGATGGAAAAATTAGGATACAAAATGGATATCATATTTGAGATATTATATAGGAAATTATTTGCAGAACCAAGCTCAATCTGAACAAAACATATAATGTAAAATAAAACAGAAAATCACAAATCTTGAATTTATTATATAATGGAAAGATGTTTATGTCAGGGTTTGGATATGCAGATATATTGCTAAGTTCTAAAGGTGTCTATGAGTAATTCTTCTTTGCAGTTGCTCACATTTGGGTGGCTGTTTTTTGACTATAATCTCCTGGGAGGCAGAAACTCTGTCTACTCTGCTTAAGAGGGGTGTAGCAAAGGGTCATATATGTTATAAAGATGTGATTTGACAATGAGGATGATGCATTTCTCATCCATATGCCTGCTCTTCAGTCATCAAACCTATATTGCCTACTCTAATACTAAGACCTTCAGTTTGCTACATGCCAGACATTCACTTTCCTTTAAAAAAAATCTATCTATTACCATTTCCCCACTCAAGGGTGTTAAAATTAGCCACTTTTTAATGATTTTCACATTTTAAATGCTCTCTGTTTCCAAGTAAGACACATTAGGCTATCATTATATAGGGTACAATATTAGCTCCTTGAAGGCATTGTAAAGTTTTCTGTATAGAATGAGATTCCTATCCAATTAGCTCTTAGTCTGTAACAGGAGGACTTGAATAATTTAACAGGAAATTTGGGAAAAGCACGGTGGCTGTTTTCTTCCTCCTTTTCACAAGAAACATTTCCACATGCTTGCCCTGTCTTATCAAGCAATACTAAGTATCTATTCTACTTTCAAAAATATGGTAAAGGTATAGATTAACTGAGTCTCTTTCTTTTCTAAAGTCATTTTCTTTAAAAATAAAATAAAAAGGAATTAGTGACTCCTACTTTAGAAACCAATCAGAATATTTACATGGATCATGTGTCCCCTAAATTTGGTGTCATTTACAGGCTGACTCTTTACATTCCAGATGACTGAAAAGGTTTTAAAATCTTTACTTGATTGTACATCTTGACCTTGACCTCCATGCTTTAGGAATTGGCTCCTTCAACATGCACGGTACCCACTGTCCACAATCTTTCCTTTCTTTTGATATGGAGGAGACTTAAAGGTCATGTGATATATCCCTTTTCTCAGACTCAGTATTCTGGTTCTGCTTTTTCTCCTGAAAAATATAGATAATGAGAGAGAGAGAGAGAGAGAGAGAGAGAGAGAGAGAGAGAGAGAGAGAGAGA
>NW_027186304.1:73566677-73618215 GCF_028583685.1 Petaurus breviceps papuanus | reverse complement strand
AGAGAGAGAGAGAGAGAGAGAGAGAGAGAGAGAGAGAGAGAGAGAGACAAAGAGACACAGAGATAAGTATAGATATATCTTGATATGGATATGGATCTATCTGGATATCTAAATATATCTAAACCTGGTTATATCCATATCCATATCTATATTCCCAGCATATCTCTATATACATATACATATCTATCTCTATATCCCAGCATGGACTTCTTCTCAGGACAGGACTGCAATATCATTGATTCTTCTTCTCCTTCTCCTTTCCCATTCTCTTTCTCCTCCTCTTACATGCACACGTCCAGGGTGCGCTTGCGCACTCACGCACACACACTCACAGGAAAATCTATATGTGTCAGACATTCAGCAAGGGAAAGACAAAGGCACTGAGTTAATTACCCATCATTTACTGCTGCTGAGAAGAACAGATGGCAGCAGACGATATGTAAATGGCAAGGGGCAGTGAATTATTCGATTTTTTTAGATTAATCGTAGATGACAAAGGAAGTGATTACAGGCTGTGACATTTATACAAATGTATAAAGTACATAACACTAAAAAATAGAGCTTAATATTATTATGAGGATGTCAGCCATACAAACACTACTGTCACAATACAAACCAATGAATTTTGCGATAATCTCAGGATTTGCACTCCCCCTACCTAAAAACTTTAGGAAGTCCAGGACAGTGAATAGATGCAAACCCAAGCCTACACGAACCTCAGGAAATCACCTCTGCAAAGCCACTTCTAACAAGAGGTTCTCCACTGTAGGCAATGCCCTACAAAGGAAGATGGTGTTTATTGGGACATGAAATCAGACAGCATCATTTGCTTACGACAGAACTGGCAGTGAGAAGACTGTAAAAGAGAAAAGGTGCTAATAAAATACAAACTAGAAATAGAAATCAGAATTAAAGGTGATGTTTTGTCTGTAGGGCCCGTTTAGGTGGTGTGGAGGAAGAAGAAAAAAAAAATGAGAAGAAAAAGACTGTTCCCATTTGACAGAAATTTTCTTCTCTCATCCTTGACTCCCCTCCCCCCAATCTTCCAGTATCTTTCAAGGTCAGAATGATAAAATTTCCAGGCCAGGTTTCACTTTCCATTAACACATAAATGCCCCCCCCCCCACACACACACACCCCATAAGCTGCCTTCTTCTTTGCAAGAGGGGAGCCCAGTAGTCTGTATTTTCTGTTGCATAAATAATTAATTAGTACACGAGGAAAACAGATGCTTTCTTTTGTAGATCATAGAAACTGCTCCATCATCAAAATGTCTTCAATCACCCAATTATTAAATCTATATGGCGCTGATATTACTGGGAAGAGAGGAAGCCCCTGAGCCCCAGGCTGGCTCCCTGAAAGCACTCTAGCCTCAGTTCTGTGGCTGCCCATTTGACAGACAGCTAGTCCTCAGCCACATGAAGAAATAGAGGGGAGAGTTTAGGGCCACGTTTATTTAGCCCCTTCAGAAAGACTTTCCAAACATGCGAGGCAAAATAGCGCCCCAGTGACGGCGGAGCCCTTCTCCATTTAGGCATTTTGCGGCTGGGGCGGGAGGTCAGGGGATGCTTGTGAGGGTGTGTGCCTGCCTGCCTGAGGATGGGGGGTTGGCTGGGGAGTAGGTGTTGGCTAGAGAGAGGACTGGGGGAGGGGCGTTCTTAGTCAGCAGCCTCTCTGGATAGTGCATTTAAAGTTGGCAATCCATTTTGAATGGAGGTTCAGAAATAAAGTGCAGGCAGAATCAATCTGCCCTGAAGAAAGCAGAAGCATGAAATGTTGCAGAGTGGAGCAAAATTTCCAGTCGGGCTTCATTAGCAAGCAACCCAAACGGGCTGGGGCTGAAAGCTGTCACTGGCTTTTTACGAGGCCCCCCCCCTTTTATTACTGTTATTGCTATTATTAGTATTTTCTATTTAACAACGCAACATAGAGAGAGGCAAAAAATGCGGCTCTATCGCCTCCAGTAAATTTAATGGGGCACACGAGCATAAGGCTCATATATTTATCTTTACCTTCATAAATGTGGCATTGACCCCATGAGAAGGATGCTTGCACATTTACTTCAAGATAGATATGGTTGATTGTCACCTTTAATCAAAACAGTTTGCAAAATACGGTCTTATTACACTTACCAAGCATTTCTTGCATTTTACAACTTTCTCATATTCTGAGTGGGAAAGGTTAAATTATTAGAGGAGATAAAAATCTCAGAAACTGCCTAAATAAACGACTGAACCCATGAAATGAATTGGGGTTGGAGGCAAAGAGGGGGAGGAAAGGGAGACGATTTGGGAACTGAGAGAAATCCACCTAAGCTCAGCACCCCTGAAATGTCTAGACAGCTTAGCGGGAACAGAATATTTTAACAAAGGGAGCATGTATGGATCTGAGTATTACCCGTAGTTACTCTGTCCTGTGCGCTTGAAGTGCCTAACCAAATGTCACCAGTGTCCATAGGATGCTATGTTCATCCCTGACAAGCAAAAATAAAACAATCCTGACTGTATCTGGAAAGGAGGTGGACTCTGAATCCCAATCATATCTAAGAGTTCCTGAAAGACACGTGTTACATCATGAAAATGTACCAACCATACATAACCCTGGTTGTTGTTGTTGTTTTTTTTATTGTGCCTGAATGTTTATTAGGAAAGCCAAATACAAGCCATTATTTATGCCCCAGATATTTCCATTTTAAAACAAAACAAATCAGAATTGATTTTCCCCCAAAGACATTCATACCAAAAGAGGTATTTATAATATATTCATCCTGATGCCTTTCTTTTAAAAGAACTTTTTTTTTTAAATCCTGATCTAAATTCAGATATTTGGAGTTGCTTCTTATGTGGATCTTATTTGTTTCTTTCCCTTTCCATAGAAACATAGAACTTCAATGGTAGCATAATACATAAATATATATAGAGAGAGAGACATATAGTGTGTATATAAATACATACACATATATGATTAATTTCTAAAATTTTATGTTAGGGCACACAAAACAATAGATTGTAAAGGTTTTTATTTTACTGACTAATGTAGGACTTAGTTCTTAACACAGACACACAAACCCAATATAAATTACTTTAGGTGTAGAGAAAAGCAAATTTTTCTTACCTAGCAACTGACTATAAGTATATATGTGCTGAATCTATTATTTAAAGTGAACAATACTTACTTCTTGCTAAAGAGCCTCTTTCTAGTTCTACAAAGCAAATATATGCACAGAGCTTATGCTCATGTATTTCAGTTGGTGGTAAGAAACATCACCTTATTTCAAATTTCGGCAAAATTTGTATTTTCTTGAAGTTCCCACAAAGACACCATAAAATTAATGTTATCTAAAATGAATGTCTAACATATAACATTCTGAAAACAACCCCTAGGAAACATTAAATAAAACCAACTATGTAAACACATATATAGATATATTTTAAAATCTCACAAACATATACAATTGCTAGAGAATAAACATAGATTCCAATACATGAAAACATACATGCAAAAAATTCACATTCTATATGCCAGTGGTGTAATTCATAATGGGAATTTAAATTATATAGCATATGTATATTCATGAAAGTACACAGAGCTAAAGTGAATAACCACTTAGGCATGTGGACATCTATTAAAATGAATGCTATTACTTTTAATTGAGGCCTAGAAAATATCATGCAGGCTGATTTTGCATTGTAGGTGTCTTATTCTCAATGACTACATCTAACACTAAAAGGAGCTCATTTAAATTGAATTTTTGATGTGCTAATAGAACATTTCACTATCAAATAAGTTCACATTTGTAAGTGGATGAGGCATGGGTTGGTTGCAACCTAAAGACTGTCATTGCAAAGAGGACTAAACATCACTGTATTTCTAAGGAACACTGAGAGGAGTCAGATACAAAATGCAATTATCTTCCACTTTGAAATCCTAAAAATTCAGGATGTTGGGACAATAGCTGATGTTTGTGTTTTCCTCTTGTATCACTTGAATGTACATATCGATAGCTTTTCTCACCTCTGCATGCAACAAAAAGCTGAACCTAACTGAATTTAGTAAATCAACTGAATTTAGTAAAAACTTCCCATATAAATTTGTAATGTTTAGATATTAGGTGAGATATATGCTCATTTCTTGGTAGTACAAATCTGTACTTGACACCACAAGTAATTGCACTTATTTTGATTAAACATTTTCAGTAACAATATACATTGTGGACACATACACAAACTGCATTTTTGTCCAGAAAATACTCACAATGCATTATTGCGGGTATAAAATAAGCTATTTATACTTGTGCTAAATGATTTGTCAAAAGCGATAAAAGAATGCAGTTGCATTCATTTTCCTTTTAAAGTCTAACTGAGCAAGGAGATGTTAATAGGACACTAATGCACGGACTCGCCCTGATTTGCCTACTGTTTTTCATCTATAGGAGGTATCTTCTATTGTGTCCTTTGAAAAGAAAATGAATCAGTTCATGGGACTGTAAAATCCTGTCTGGTAAGAATAGCCCTCACATTTCCTTTTCTGAGGCTTCTTTCCGTTCAACTCAACTAACTCCCTTTTTATCAGTTCTATTTTTATGGGTAATACAGAATTTACTATAGCAACCTAAACCCAGAGTTTCTATAGCTTCTTTTCTTGATTTAAATCAAACCTGCAGAGCCCTCTGTTGGACAAATTTCAGACTTGCACCCCATTGCCTTTATTTGGCGGAAGAAAAAAAAATGCTGAAAAAAATAAAGTTGCAAACCATTACAGTTTGGGCATGCTAACCGTTTTGATTTCAGAAAGCATGAAAAGTCAGAATACTGAACAGCATTCTGGTATCGATGACAACATGATATACAGAAATAATTGAACTGAACAAATCCCATGCGTATATGAAATGCTTTCTCCTTCCCATCCCGCGCCCCCCCCCCCCAAGTCCCACTCGGAACAGTTCAGGGATTGATGTCAAACTATGGAAAATCCCACTTTTGTGATCCCTTAGTCAATAAAATATTTTGATGATATTCTTGCAAAAGCTAATTAGTACATGCATCTTTCAGTGAAGAATAATTTGGAAATGAAGATATGCATCCATTTTATTTAAAAAAAAAAGTCTTTATAAAAAAGCCAGGTGCTTTTTTAAAGTGCTATATAGTAGTGTCTTTATTGTCTCTGTTTTCCTGCAGAGGCAGTAGGGTGGAGTGAATAAGTATCAGCCTTGCAAACAGAGACCTGGGCTCATGTCCTGCCTTAGACTCATGCTAGCTGTGTGAGTCAGACTAATTCCCTGGCAAATGCCTTAAATTCTCAGTACTCTCAGGCAGCTCTTGAAGACAGGACAATGGCTCATCTGCATTGATGAAAGGAGATTTCAGAATGAGAGTTCCTCCACACTGATGAAATTGCAGAATTGGGCACTTCCATGCACACAAATACACACATGCAAACAGTGAGATAGAGAGAGACAGAGACACAAAGATACAGAGAAAGAGGCAGAGACAAAGAGAGACAGAGACAGAGAGAAAGAGAAAGAGACAGAGACAGAGATAGAGATAGACACAGAGACAGAGAGCGTGTCCTGTTAGGAAATGTTGCCTAGAGAGAGCATAGTGGAGCAGATAGGGCAGTGGTTTTCTAAGTCACAAAAATCTGGGTTCAAGTGCCACCTCAGATACTAGTTTTGTTTAGGTGGGAAAAGTCTGTGTTTTAGTTTCCTCATCTGTAGAGAAGATTAAACTCGATAGTTTCTAAGGCTCTTTTTTAGCCTTAGAATTATATCCTATTGTACTACAAATAATATAGAAAGCAGTGTCCTGGATCTTTGGTTTGGATTTTACAGGCAAACATTTGGGACTATTTGTTCAGCATACTTTTTATAATCTTTAAGTGAAAGTTGGATGGCATGCCAATGCTCTCTCCTATACTGTACCATCTCATTGTTGTCTAGCTTAGATTGCAAGGCCTCCCCATATGCTGCCAAAGTCCCTCTGGGTTCTTGCCTAGGTTTCTTCAGATTTTCTAGACCTCTTCTTCAATTTCAACAGTGGGAGGTTTATTATCACTTCCCACACACCCTTATGTTTGTCTACCCTAAGCTCAGTCCTAACTCCTGAAGGCAGCTTCTTCACTGACCCAATACAGTTCTGGCTCTATGAACATGAAATTCATGTTTCTTACTTTATCATTGTTTCAAAATAATTGCTGAAGCACATACTAACAGCTGTCACTTTCTTGACTAATGTGCCTGGTTTCTTTGATAGTATCAAATTGGAAGGCTTGGGATCATATGATGAAGGAATTTGAGCTGAAAGGGAACTCAGAATCCATTTAGTACAAAGCTCCTCTTTTTAAAAGTGAGGAAAATAAGATCTAGGAATGACTTGCCAAAGGTCATAGAGGTAGCAAATATCAATGTTTGGATTTTGCCTCCAAATGTAGCCTCTTTCCATTATACCTTGCTGTGTTCCAGGGACAGAAGTCCTGGGTTCCTGTACTGACTCTGCCACCTACCAGCTGTGTGACCTTAAATAAAAAAATTTAACTTTTCTCAGATCCAGTTTCCTCATCTATCTAAAATAGGAGGAATGGACCAAATGACCTCCATGTTTCTTTCTACTCTAACAGTATATGATGAATCTATAATTTCATTTTTCTCATGTAGAAAACTATTTGTAATAAATCCCTAAAGGCATCCAAATTCTTCATTTTAGAGTTCTCTATCCTCTCTGAACTACCATCATTCTAAGCAATATACCGCTACAAGATCTTGAAGGTCACCCAGCAACATGTCCTATAACTTAGCTAGACCATATGATACTCTATAATAAGTTCTCAAAATTTTTTTCTCAAAAGAAGTAGACATAATGATTCTTGGGTAATAAAACCGATTTTGTGTGTGTGGTTCATGAAAATCAGCCTCGTTACTGCTTTCTTATATATTGATACTCATTTACAGTTTTCATTTTTGCTATTTTGCCCTCTACCCAGGCAAAACATAGTATTAATCTGGTCCACCAAAAACTCAGGAATTTTTCTTAGCCTCAGATGAAGGGTGAATATATTTTTCTTATTATGCCATACCAGCTGAAAGCAGGGATTGGATGGCATGCCATAGCTAGAAAAACAAACAAGTAAATAAACAAAACACCTATTATTCTTTTTCCTTAGAGCCTTGAACAATAGCTCAAATATCAGTCTTGAGAACCAGTACTAGGTCTAAACTCTTCCTACCACCAGGAATCCTAACTAAAAGTCTTATAGATGGTCAAGCAAGAAAAAAGGAAAATATAGGCTGACAGGGACCTAATTTTATCAGACACAAAAGTAAGCCCATGCTCAGAATCAAAAAGGAAAATGAAGCAGTAGTCCCATTGAAACCAGCAGAACTCTGCCTTTCCTTCCAGTTCTTCCTTTCTTTTGCCTTCTGCATTCTGATTTTGTGGAATTGTTATTGATTGTGCTCATTGTGAGTAGATATGTGTCCTTAAAGGAGAGAACAGTACAAACTTTGCAACCAATACAATTTAGCAAAGAAAAGGAGGGAACTAATGATCTTTGACAATAAATTCCAAGGCTTCATTGACTAAATAAATCTGAAGTGGTGGAGATGCTGAAGGAAATGTGACTGAACAGCTTTTTAGAATCCTTAGAGCGACTAGATATCTGATTGCATGGACTTCAGAACTGATGCATCCCAGAGTTCCAACAACACAAAGAGTAGCTGGTAGAAAACCTGCCCCTAGGCATCATGCCAGGTGAGCCAGCAAGAGAGGCATAAGCCAACAGGAAGAATCTAACACTTCCTGGAACTAAATCCAGCCCAGTAGGGAAATCTTAGTGTTAAACCATGGATGCCAAGTCTATCAATTGGCATAAATACCTTGCCGCCCCCAATCTTCTGGCATTGTGCACTGAAAATGAGAAAATGGTAGAAACTAACAACAGTGGCAGATTGCCCTCTCATGGGTGGCCACAGATAATCATGCCAGACTCACCCCAAACTTCACCAATACATTAGCTGCTACTCAGCATCGATACGTCATGGCAACAATCAAATAATTTTCTTTAGGAGACTTACAAGGGCATTTCTATCTTTATAGATGTCTGGATAGCTTATGCTCTAGGTTTAAGGACTAGTAGTTAGAAAGTAAAAGAAAAAATTCTTTGAGGTTTGTGACTTTTAGAATTTTTCTTGATATTGAAAGTTTTACTATTTTGTATATTGTTTAGTACTGATTTGGCACCCTGTATTTTCCTTTTTCTTTGGCATTAGATTGGAATAGATTTATGTCACTTAAAAATGTCTGTAGCTGGACTGTATTGTATAAAACACCCTAGAAGATTGAAGAAGTAATGAGACAATGATTTTTGTTCCTATGAGACTAAAGTAATGACTTTTTTTTTAAGCCACACTCTTCAATGATCACACGTGAAAAAATACCACTGTGTTACAAACAGTTTGTCTCACACCCGAAAGCTCTTGGTGATATAAATAGGAAAGGCTGGCAGCCTAATGTTCCCCATCTTCAGCAGAATTGAGTAGCTATAGTGCTCATAAAGGAGGTGATTCACATATATATTCCTTATATACAAGCAAGTTGGTTTCCCCAATTAATATCTTTTGAGAGAAGGCTCAATTACCATAGGAGCAGAGTACATAAGAAAGAAGTGAACCCCTTCTGTCAACCTATGCATCAAGTGACAAAGGAGAGAACTTTCTGTGATCATGATATATACAGAATTCTGCTAGCTATTAAACTTTAGAAAACAATTAAAGAAAAGAAAGTTTTAATAATTTTGTCTATCCACCATCTTGTAAAATTAGTTAACAGTTCCTTGAACACCAAATGGTTATCTAGGCCTGATCACTTTCACTGAAAAGATTTATTTGAAATACTTAAAGAAAAATTTAAAAATTTGAACAGACTTCAGGATATTGATATGTTTTAACCATCTTTTTGAAGCATTCTCAGCAATTGGTTTATTTTAAATTATAGAAAATACACAAACCACCTGACTCATTGTAACACCCTTGGCTTTTCAACTTCTGGCTCCCCCTTTTACCATCTAACTAAAATGAATCCTTATTACACACATTCCCAGGCCCAAATATCACTTAGAATTGATACTGACAAAACATACAAAGGTGGACAAATATTAATGTTGGTCAGAAGGAGAAGGAATGTTTAAGAGCAGGGAGAAAAGGAGGTCAGTGATTCAAGATTAACTTCTGGCTTTTCTCATTTTACATAATTTTCCTAGTTTACTAACCTAATACAAAAATAATCCTTTTCCCCTCTCCCAATGACTGAGATGAAAGAGATTATATCATATAAGAATATAGACTGCATATAGCTAGGGATAGATAAAGGAGTAGATACAGAAACAGATATCAATGCTGACAACTCAGTCAAATAGCTCTATACATATAACTATGTACAGGATAAAGCACAGGATGATGTAGTTGGAGCTGGAAGGTATCCTAGAAGCCAAGTCCACTGCCTGTATTTTATAGGTGAAGAAACTGAGGCACAGGAAGGTTAAGTGACTTGCCCGGGCTGATGCAGGTAACATCTGAGGCAAGATTTGTTCCTATGTCTTCATGACCCTATGTCTAGTGCCCTATCCACTTCATTGTTACATACCTGTGTGTATATACATAGACACTATATATCACTTAAACGTGTATTTTACATGTCACTTCATTTATTCTTCTATTATTATTCCCATTTTACAAATCGGGAAACAGGCTCTGGGAGGTTAAGGTACTCATGCAGGGTAATGCAGATAGGAAGTATCTGAAGCAGAATTCAAACCCAGGTCCTCCTGACTAAAAGTCCAACACACTAGTTACTGTGAGACATTTTTTTCTCATGTATCCACACATACATGCTCATAGACATAGAATAAACTTTTAAATTTTGATTATGCCTATGATTTCAACTACATATTCTCTGTGACTTTTAAGGGCTCTTATTTACCCAGGGTCACACAGATAGCATGCAGCAGACTCAGACCTTGTAGCCATACTTTCATAACTCAGGGATTAAATCTCTATCCACTATACCAATGTGGTGCATACATACAGATGTTTGCACACATGTGTGCATCTGCATACATATATCCATTAATACATATAAAGGACCATAGTAGATAAAAAACAGGACCAGGACCAACATCTGCCTCTGATAAAGATCACTTCACTCTTTGTTAAAGACACTTAACCTCTCAATATCATGAAGAAACTCACTTAAACTACAAGTCACAGAGTAGATGCCATTTGCATTGTTAGAAGTGGTTTCACCAAAATTTTCTTGTGAAAATTAGGTGGCACAGTGGATAGAGATATAAACTTGGAGTCAGGAAGACCTGAGTTCAGCTCTAGTGTCAGATACTTACTAGCTGTGTGACTCTGGGCAAGGGTCTGACTCAATTTTCCCATCTATAATATAAGGATAATAAAAATTAATAATAATAAATATTTATCTCCTTGGGTTGTTATGAGGTTTGGATCAGATCAGATAATATTTGTAAGGTGCTTTAATGTGTTATATAAATGTTAGCTATTTTTTTTTACACCAATGAAATCACAGGTTGAAACTGAGTTGTTGTTGTTTTTTTTAAGCCCTGTATAATTAGAAAGGAATGAAACACAGAAGTGAATTCTGTTATGAAAACTTCACTAACTAACTTTAGCCCAGATGGACAGGGTGAAAAGGTGTGAGTGGAAGCATTAATATGGAAACATAATTCCAATAGTAAGATGATGGACCTTTCAAAGAAAAAGAAAATTTCTTGCTGTTGTTGAGGGTTTTTTGTTTTGTTTTGTCATTTGAATGAGGAAACTTTAAAGACAGATATTATTTGAACGTTTTCCTTGTCTTTCTTGGGTCTCTAAATAAAAAAAAAAATGCAACAGAATTACAAGAAACAACTCCATTACTAGATTCACTGTGAAAGAGT
This sequence comes from Petaurus breviceps papuanus, assembly GCF_028583685.1. NCBI lineage: Eukaryota > Metazoa > Chordata > Mammalia > Diprotodontia > Petauridae > Petaurus > Petaurus breviceps. The sequence goes on along the minus strand of NW_027186304.1, from coordinate 73,607,262 downwards.
CATCAAAAAGCTTTGGGAGCCTTTTTTGTTTTTCCACAGTATAAATGTCTAATAGATTCTCCCTCTTTTCTAAGAACTGTTTTCATGCTTCTCACACATCTGAGCCCAAAGTTCTTTAGCAAAACCTTAATGTTGGACACTAGGCTTTTCCATACTCATGTTAGATCCTCTAATTCTCTAGGATAATTGAAAAAAAACGGGATAGTTTAGGCCAGGCATACATTTAGGAGAAGTATGTGCTGATAAAAGACAGGTACAGTGTGTAGAGGAGAGAGGCTCCAAGGGGTTTAAGTTGTTAATGCATAGAGAGGGTGATAAGGGTATACCAGTCTTCCTGACTAGTCTCTTTTCCATTTAGTCTGGTACACTAACATTAGGAAGGGTCTATTAGGTGCCAGGCACTGTGCTCATCTAGCCTGCAAATCCCTAAATCCATCATCTTCCTCCAACATTACTTTGATCGTTTTGCTTCCCTGCTCAAGAACTTTCTATTACTTCTTATAAGTTCCTTAACACTGTATTCAAAGCTTTCTATAATGGGATCCCATCCACCTTTCTAGCCTCATATCCAAGAGTATTGTGAGGCTCCAATGAGAAAACAGTTGTAAAGAGCTGTGCAAACCTTAAAGCCAATATAAATGCCAGTTACTATTATTAGCCTTCCATCAAGCGCCTCTAGTCTGGTGATGACTTCATTGGCTGAGCTTTCTCCTGCATTCCTGCCCAACTCAAGCTACTAACAGCTGCATACAAAGGTGTGCTAGCAAATGTTTAACAATCAGGTTGGGGGTCAGGGGAGAAGGGGTGAGAAGGGAGGCTGAGGTGCAGGGAGAGGAAGTCTGTATACACTAATGTATTAAGTTTAATCTGCATTGTTTCCACTTTCTTAATTCTAGACAGCTTTTTTTTCCTTAATTCTAAAATAATAAAATAAGCCCTGATTTGTTGAGATGACTGATTGAAAATTTACCAATCTGCTCTCAAAAGATGTTCAGAATTGGCTCCATGAGGTCCCTTAGTATTTCCTAAGACTCTCCTACACAAACTCCATGTTTTACCAGACTGTCTTATTGACAGGTCCTTGGATATCCAAGCACTTATAATTTTGCAGACATTTTAGTTTCTTTGTTTCTTTTACCGTTTCCACTTCCTAGAATTTTTTATTCCTAGTTTATTTTTAATTTATGGACTAAAACAAGCAATTTCATAACACAGTATATAATAAAAAATATGATTACACATGAAACTGCAAATCTACTATATACGACTTGCTATTCCATTTAAATATATAATAAACTGAATCATCTTTTTTTTCCCCTTTCCCCCCCCTCTTCTCCATCCTAGACATGGCTATCATTAGACACAGTTATGTATATACATGTAAAATCATTCTATATATACTTCTATTTATCAACTCTTCCTCTGGATGCAGACAGCATTTCCTTCATATGTCCTTTGTAGTTAATCTGGGGATTTATAATAGTCAAAATTACTTATTTTGTCAAAGTTGGTCTTAAAACAATATTGCTGTTACTATATACATTCTTCTCTTGGTTCTGTTCATTTCACTCTTGATTACTCTGAGCAAGTCTATCCATGTTTTTTTTTTTAAGATCATTGAGCTCATTATTTCTTTTTTTTTAATTTATTTATTTATTTTTAGTTTACAACACTTAGTTCCGCAAACTTTTTAGTTGCAAATGTTCTCCCCCTCCTTCTCTGCTCTCCTCCTCTTCTCTGCTCCCCTCCCCAAGATGGTGTGCAATCTGATATAGCTTCTACATATACATTCACATTAAACGTATTTTCACATCAGTCATGTTGCAAAGAAGAATTATAGCCAATGGAATCATCATTTCTCATAGCACAGTAGTATTCCATCACAATCATATACCACAACTTGTTCAGTCATTCCCCAATTGATGGTCATCTCCTCTGCAATTTCTAGTTCTTTGCCACCACAAGGAGAGTTGCTATAAATATTTTAGAACATATAGCTTCTTTTCCTTTTTATCTAATCATCTTTGGAAATAAACCTAGTAGTGGTATTAGTAGTGATATTGCTCGAGTCAAGGGGTATAGACAGTATGACCCATTTTACAAGGTCTAGTTCAAACCCCTTCTCTTCTACAAAGCCTACCTGACCACCCTCATCCTGACTTGTCCACTACATCATTCACTCATTCATCAAGCATTTCTTAAGCACTAAGCATCATGCCAATCACTATCCTAGACACTAGAGACCAAAAGACAAAAGTATGTACAAATAATTGGAGGTGGAGGGGAGGTGTTTGGGAAGTTACCAGAAATAGCAGAATGGGTCTGAAGAGGCCTGGTGAGGTGACATTTGAGTTAAACCTTAAATATAACTAGAGATTGTAAATTCCTCTGTCTTTATCTCACACCCTTACATGTCATCCCAACTCTCTGAGAAGTGGGCCCCTAGCCTCTCTGAGCCACTCTACATGAATGCTAGATCCCAATACTATCTAACAGTCATTTGTCTCCTATTGTGATTTAATTGTTTATTCTTTGATGTCCTATGATCTGGTTAGGACTCTTAGGGCTTCCAGGGCAGGGTCTCTGTTTCATATTTGCTGGTATTCCTCCCTGCCCCTGTCCCAGCACCTAGCAATGTTTCTCTCAAACAACAAAGATCACTGCTTTTCTTGTTTTATTAGTGTCATTTGTTTTCTGAGTGTAGCACTTGAAGATAATTGGAATTGAATTTGGGGAAGCTCAGGAAGTGTGAAGAGGTGAAGCGGGGGAGCTCTGCAGGACATCCTAAAGGAAAAGGAGGACACTGAGGCAGATTCTGCCATCCTGAGAAAAAAAGGAAAGGGAGAAAATCCCTCAAGCCAGACAGACAGCTGGGACTGCAGAAGAGAATAAACCACTACATGGAGGGAAGAAAATTAAGTGGAGCAGGAGCAGGCTGACTCCACATTTCATGGTAACTCAGTGTTTGCAATCAAACACCAGTATGGTGTCAGCCCAGGCTTCAGAGCTAAGGAGCTCTCCTTCTAAATAGTCTGCAGCAACCCAGGTCATGCTACAGAACATGGCTACCCCACAAAGGGAGGAAAGAAGAGGCAGCCAGCAAGAACCCAGAGCTGGATTCCCAGGAGCACCCAGGCATTTTTATACAATAATTGCCTGTAGGCCTTGGGTAGATTCTTAACCAGCATGAAGGCCTCTGAAAGGTCAATGCACATTTTTAAAATCTCAGTGCACATTGGCATATCACTACATGCTTTGCCATTTTTTTTTTCTTTGCTCCTGGCTCAGCAAGAAAGAAATGTGGTGATTCTAGGATGTGGGAGCCTCCCTCTCTGCCCTACGGAAAACACCATCTACTGGAGAAAAAAATTCCCCTCTAGTTTTTTGGAAGACATATCTAGTGACAAATTTCATTTATGATTCCCTACTGCTCAGGGACCTCTGCAGTCAGCATGAGCGAGATAAGAATAGAGTGGCTGAATTTTTTTCCCTGCTTGCTTTTGTGGGTTTATGGCATGTAGGCTTATTGTTTTAACATATTTTGTGTAGTTAATATGAAACACTTGGAAAGAGAGAAGAAACAGAGAACATTCCACCTGCCCACTTAATATCCTCAGTGGGTAAGGTTAAAAGCAAACTGTGGTTGGGAGGATAAGCAATGATATCCACAATGCCAAAGACATTATTATATACTAGGGATCAATATACATTACAAAACAGTGTTGCTTTTATTTTAAGTTTTAACCTTTGAGAAATCCAAGGCCTCAGAATATTGAAGCAGATCATAGCATCAATGAATATAGACAGAAATGCAATTCAGACATCAGGACGAATCCAAATACCAATCATAATCCATTGTATAAAGTACCTCAGGCTCCTCTCCTCTTCTGAACATATGAGTACAAAGGAACAAAGTACTGTATTTTGCTGAAACTTCATTCTTTTAGCAGAAAAAGATTTATGTTTCTAAAATACAGTATTTCTAGGTATTCCATTATACAGGTAAAGAAACCAAGTCCCAGAATGATGTCTGGATGAGGCCAGTGATTACCCAGAAATCTCTGTGCCCAGTGGCACAGAAAAGGCAGAGACCTATAACTGAACTGAATGTATGATTTATTAATAATTCCAAATACTGTATTTGTAAAAGCCCAGTCAGCTAAAATACTCTCCTTATAGCCACAGAAGTCTTGGGAAACCAGAGTCCACTGCTGTAGCAAAAGGCAGCAACATATTTATGAAGGTATAGTTAGGGTTTTGAAATCTGTACCGGCTACAGTATGGAAGCTGCCACCATCTCCTTCTAAGCCTGTCTTCTTCACTATTTATTCCAGTGTTCACACTTGAAGGATTGACACAGGACATTTTCTAAGATTAAACAAAAGGAAAAAGAAGAATTATACATATGAAGAGGAAGCTAAAGTACTTATAAAGAGCTCCAACTTGCTGTATGTCTTAGAATCAAAGAAACCCTCCCAACATTTCAAGGACACCCTGAAATATTGTATTAAAGAACTTAGCTAATAAATGACAGAAATGGACTGAGCAGGCTGGCATGCAGCCACCAGAGGTGAGGTGATGCTTTCCTCTCTGAGCTAAAGTGCTGTTCTGGCTGAGAGTACTAGTCACACACACATATACACACGCACATACACACACACACACACACACATACACACACACGCCCTGAATCTCCCCTCTTGGAATGGATTACTCAATTAGGTCAATTGTATGATTGGAGTTGAATTTTAGTCATTCATTTTAGTTAATAATAAATATAACATTTTATGGTAAATAAAGCATTTTACAAATATTTTATCCTTACAATAATTCTGGGAGGTAAGTGTGCTATTATTATCAGTAGCCTTCTATAAGTACAGACAAATACATAGATTACAATGTCAGAAAATTACGATGGCCTCAGAGTTGGGGTTAGAGAAGGAGGCCATGTAAAATGTCAGAATATGTTCACAAATATAAAGATATAAAAGGGGTCCAATGAGAAAACATGAAAGAAAGTAGGGATAATTAGCATAGATTATAGAAGGCTAAGGGGTAAGTTGATTAGAGGATAGAGTTTAGGGTCTGGAGTCAGGAAGACCTGAATTCAAATTCTGACTCCTGACACTTACTAGTTATGTGTTTCTGGGCAAGTCACTTAACGTCTGTTTGCCTCAGTTTTCTCCTATGTAAAATGGGTATAATAATACAGCCTACCTCCCAGAGTTGTTATGAGAATCAAAACAGATAATCATCAAATACTTAACACAGTGCTTGGCACATACTAAATGCTATATATTGTTAGTTATTGTTATTATTAATATATTAGAAAGAATGGCATGAGTAAAATGTTAGCTAGTTCTTCATTATAGTAAAGGGCTGGGCAAAAAAGAAAAGCTTGCATTAAAAGCAGCGAAGATTTCATTTGAATGCACATAAGGAAAAACTTTGTGCCTAACTTTGTGATAAAACACTAAAAGGGATTATGGTATTCCTTTCCTTGGAGAGTCTCAAGAAAAAAAAAATGTTTTAAATGAAAATCTACAGGTCTGAAAAATCTGCCTAGGCAGATGACAGGACCCAGGGCTCTCTAGATTCCTTCCAACTCGTAAGGGGGAAGTTAGCTATTTGGTGAGAGTATAATGAGAAAATGTGTGGTTAGTGCCATTAGCAGCAATTGTAGGGAAAACAATGAACTATGCCCTTACCCTCTCAGAGATCACAGGTCAGTAAGACACTGGTACAGGAAAAGGAAATTCACTACAAAGCATAACGGTTTAAAAGTACAATGAGGATGGCGCAGCTAGAAATAGCTGCTGGTCTTCAAAAGAGGGAGAGAGTTCTTCCAATCTGTATGGTCAGGAATACTACAGAGGAAGGCATGCTTGATCATTCTTGAAGATCATTAGAAGAGATCTCTGAGGGTACTTAGTCCTGCCATCTCTGAATAAGAATCCCCTCTATCCCCAGCCTCTACTTAAAGAACTCTAATAAGAGTTCACCTCTCCCCAAGCAACCTATTCCATCTGGGGATAGCTCTAATTGTTAGGAAGTTTTTCCTTCTATCAAGACTAAATATGTCCTTTCCCAGTTTCCACTGATTGCTCCCAATTCTGCCCCCTGAGGACAAAGAAGAACAAGTTCAGTCCTTCTTTTATACCAGATCTCTTCAAACACTTGAAGTCTTCAAGGTAAATGAAAAGACTGAGATAGAGTTTCTGGATAGTTGATAATCAATTTATTAGGCTAGCAAATAATAAATTGAGATTGGTGGTTCTTAAGGTGAGCAAAGTTCCCCACATGGAAGCCATTCAATATTTAAATAACTCTGCAAAAAGGAGGGGGGGGGATGTTCCTAAAGATGAAAATCAACTCTGATTGGTTAACAATTAATGAGGAGGTGGATATATTAATGAGGAGATGGGCAAAAATCTTCTGTTGCTATTGCCCAGGACCTAGATAGATTAGACTCAGCTGCCTCTACCTATATGGACAAAGGAATCCATCTCCACCCAGATCACTTAAATTGTTGAAAAAGAGCCAGAATTCACCTAGATTAGAATAAGTTTAGGATCAGAAATAACCTCTCCCAGTTTGGTGGGGTAATGTCTCAGTGCCAGCTCAGGAAGTCTGGGCTTTGAATTGAGGAAGTAAAAAGAGAAAAAGTCCTAATAATAATTGGTTATTAATAATAAAAAGGGGATCATTGGGTCCTATATATAAACTTGGTTATTAACATAATAAGAAAATAATCATTTTCTCACCAGTTTCATACTCCTTTCTTTTCTAGTTGAACTATGCCCATTTACTTGAAGCAGTCTTCATATGGCATGAAATGGAAATTTTCCCAGTTGCCTTCCTCTAGATGCTCTCCATAACAGACATTAATAATAGTAATAGTAATAAATAGCATTTATATAATTTTTTAAGGTTGGCAAACAGCATACATATGTTATCTCATTTGATCCTCACAATAACCCAGTGAGGTCAATTATATTACTCCCATTTTACAAATGAGGAAATTAAGGCTAAGAACAGTTAAGTGACTTACTCAAGAGCCACACATCTAGAAGGGCCAAATTCAGGTTTTAGTGATTCCACATCCAGCATTCTATCCACTGCTGCCCCACTGCCTCTGAGGAATGTTATGAACAAGGAACAGAGATACAAAACAAGAAGAACTGAAGATAAACTTTAAGGGACAGGCAGGCTCACAGGAAAGAACAATCTAGGCAGACATACTATAGGAGCATAGATGCTGAGCAGGATGGGACTTTAGATGAAATCTAGCAGTGTTCTCCCACTGTACAATGAAGAAACTGAGGTTCAAAGAGGCTAAGTGACTAAAATCCCATGAGTGGGGTACACTCTCTCTCTTTCCACCCTCTGTGAAGACTCCTCAAAATGAGGAAAAGGAAAAGGGAGAGGGACTATCTCAGAGCCAGAGACAAACTTTTGTAAGACCACACAGACTTGAGTCCTGGGTTTCCTAAGAAATTACACAACCTAGGACCCTTCCCTGCCATCCTTCCTTTGCTGTCAATCAGCCTTTAACCCTTCATGAATTTTAGGAATCTCTTAAAGCCCTTCCCTCTTCTTCACTTTGGCATTTGCCAAATAAGGATAGGTACATTTGGATTGGCTATCCCCTGTAAAATGTGTGATTGGCTATCTGTTTGTAAACCCACCTCCCAGCCACTGAGAGATAGTGTCGGGCTTCTTTGTTCCTTATCATTGGAGGGGATTTCACGCTCAGATTGTAAACCTGCCTCCCAGCCAATGGGAGAAGGGATAGTGGTGGGAGGGGGTTTGACTGCAGTTAGGGTATAAATTCTTGTTCCATCTTCTGTAACATGCCTCATTCTGCTGGTTCGTACTGGTGGAAGGGATCCCCTCTTCTTAAGAGAATTGAATACAACTTCCTGTTCTTTCCTCAAGACACCTCCGACTTTTAATTTTGGGGGGCTAGGGAAATTTTGGGGTCTCCATACCCCACACATCCCATATTCTACAAGAAGTCTTTCCCAATCTCTCTTATTCTAACACCCTCCCTGACTTATTCCCCATTTATCTCCTACATAATGTATTTGTTGTCTCTCCCCATTAGATTATGAGGTCCTTGATACCAGGGACTATCATTTATCTATTTTTCTATCTCCAATACTTAACACAGTGCCTGGCACATAGTAGTGCTTAATAAATGTTTGATCATTGCTGACAAAATAATCCGTTTCATTCATAGGTTTGTTCCTGTCACTTGTGTACTCAAAAATGTTCAGTGGTTTCTACTTGCCTACCAAGTAGCCTGGCATTCAAGGTGCTCCACAATCTATATCTCCAGTTCTGAACTTCTTTCACGTTCTGGAAATGTATCTTCAGCTTCCCATAACCTTTTATCCCATGAGCACTTCAAACTAAACACAGACACAAAGACATACAACCCACACACAGTATTTTCCTCTAAATATTTTATTGTCAATCTTTAATATTTCTACCTTTGACATGGTCATTCAATCATTCAATCTTTCTAATTTGTAATCTTGAGGGTTATCCTTAATTCTTCTTTCTTCTTCACTGCTCATATCTAATTAGTAACCAAGACATATGATTAAATTTCTTTAGTGTCTCTTTTAATTTCCCTACTTTAATCCCACTGCCACAACTCTAATGCTTCTCCTTTTTCCAACTTCCTACACTATTTGCATAACCTTTGGTTTAGATCTTCCTGTCTTATCTCTTTCTCCCTTCTCTCAGAAATTGTTGATCACCCTCTTCTGATTAATGATCTCTTCTCTCTAGGTTTTTGGGACACCACTGTCTCCTGGTTCTCCTCCTACCTATATAACCACTCTTTCTCAGTCTCCTTTACTAGATCCTCTCAGATCATGCCTCCAAAACATAGATGTCCCACAGGGTTTTGTTCTGTACCCTTATCTCTTTTGTATATATACTGTTTCACTTTGTGATCTCATCAGCTTCCATGGATTTGTCATCTCTATGCTAATGACTCACAAATCTACCTATCCTGCCTCAACCTCTTTGCTGACCTCCAATCTCAAATCTCCAATTGCCCTTTAGACATCACTAACTGGATAAGTAGACATTTGTAATAGTAATGGAATTTGAAGATCCCCCTGTATTGGCTTGGTTTTCGGGTTGAGTATTGAAACCCAGAGCTTGTGAATCCCACTTATGGGACGGATTTGTTAATGTGAAGAGAGAGGGCTGAACTGGGAGGAGCTGGTGCCGAGGATTTAGAGAAGTCCCAAGCAGTGAGAGAGGCAGAAGAACTTATGGGAACAGCATCATGGAGGATTGCTGAGGACAAATTTGAGCTGCCCAGGACTTTTGAGAGCTGCCACCCAGAGCTGCCAAGGACCGAGGAGACATGGCTGTGATGCTGGCACTTTGTCTGTCTGTTTTGATGTTATTTTGCCAAATTCATCCACTGGTAAAGGACAGTGCTATTGTTGCAGAGGTTCTGGAACCTTGCTGTTGGTTCAGAAGCCCTGAAGAAGGATTTTCTTGTTGTATGTTTACAGGAATCCTGGAGGAGGGTCTTGCTGATATTTTCAGGGGTCCTGAGACTATTCTGCAGGCAGAGAGTGAATTGATGAAGACACTGGGAATGTATATTGTGCCTTTGTTAAGCTTTGTTTCCCCAGGAACAGAGATTGCTGAGAACTTGCCTCTGGTCAAGATGAAGAAAAGACCTCTCTTTGGGCATTAAAGGCTGTGATGATATCTTAATCTTGCAGTAGCTCAGGGGTAGATGGCCTTTGTGGTCTCTACTGCCCCTTTTGAGAAGGTACTTGGCAGTAACTGATGATAATTGTAATTCAGTTGTGATCCAGGGGTGGGAAACTTTTGACTTTTTTGTGCTCTGTGACTGACCAAATGAATGTACTTTGTTTATGATTGGAAACTAATCTCCGTTTGAGAAGAAGGACTTTGTGATTGACTAAATTAATGTACTTTCCAGGGGTGTAGTAGTACTTGGAAATTACTGAATTACACTTGGTGAATGCTGTATTTTGATTTTCTCTTTTCTGTGAATGTTTTGCCTTAATTTGTCACTGAATAACATGGAGAGTTACTATGCTGGTATTCTGAACCTTGGAAGTTGCATTTGCTTGGCATTACAACATTTTAAATTTAAAAGGCCCAAAATAGAACACATTACCCTTTCCCTAAAATTTTCCCCCTCTCCTAGGTTCCCTATTATTAGAGGGGGCATCTCATCCTCCCAATCCCTCATGTTCACAACTTAGGTATCAGTTTGATGCCTTACTATCTCTCACCCTATTCCATATTCAATCTGTGTCTAAGACCTATAGGTTTAACCTTTTCAACATCTTTCAAATTCACCTCCTTCTCTGACACTACCATGATTCTGGTCCAAGGCCCTTAGCACCTCATTTGGACTATTGTAGTAGCTAGCTGGTAGACCTACCTGCTGTAAATCCATCTCCATTCCAATCTATCCTCCAGGAAGCTACCAAAGTGATTTTCCTAAAGCACAGGTCTGATTATGTCACCCAACTATTTAATGAACTATAGTAGCTCCCTCTTGCCTTCAGTATCAAATGTGAATATCTGAAAAGGCCTTAGCCTAAAAAGGCCAGGGTCTCTCATTGCATCCTGGGATATTTTCAGTTGTCCTGCTGAATATCAGGTCGCTGGATCCAGATGGCTCTGGAGGAGAAAGTGAGGCTGGTGATCTTGTACAGCCTTCCCTCACTCAAATCAAAGTCTACTGCAAGTCATCTCATCATTTCCCTGATGCCATGGTCCTCTTCAAAAACAAAGGACAAACACAACAAAATGCTTTGTTTAGCATTCAAATCCCTTTACAACCTACTTCCTACTACCTTTCCAGTCTTCATATACCTTACTCCCTGTTAACAACTCTCCAGTCTAGTGACACTAGCTTCCTTGATGTTTCATGAACAAATCCTTCCATTTTCTCAGGCCCAATGCCTGGAATGCTCTTCCTGTCCTACTGATTTCCTTGACTTCCTTTAAGTTCCAACTAAAAATCATATCTTTGAAAAGAAGACTTTCTATCTGAAAGTTAGCTTTCTATCAGTTAAGTCTTAAAGTCAAGCATATCATAGGTCAGTGATTACTAGATAAATGGGTCAATTTGGAACTGAGCCATGACAACATCCAGCATTATGTTTTACCCATTGGTGAACATAGGTCATTTTGCTATTATAAAGTACCCTTGTAGAATTCATTAGGGTAACATCAGCTATTTAGGTGAATGACTGGGGGTAGGCCCTGGCCAATGGAAAAAACAAATGAAGATAAAGGAGATTGTGAAGTGAAAATATTTGGGGAGAATTGCCTGATTGACAAAGTCAAATATGCAAATGTGATCAACTATAACAAAAGGATGGGCTAAATGCTTTATCACTGACTTAATTTTATACACACAAAGTATAATCTCTAATTTTGACTAGATGGTAAGGGCAGGATGAGTTAGGCTTTTGTTGTGAATGTTGTTTGCTATTGTTTTAATTATTTTTTTTTTAAGCAATCGGGGTTAAGTAACTTGCTCAAGGTTACAAGGCCAGGTGTTTCTGGGTGGGTGCTAAGCATCTGAGCCCGGGATTCGATCTCCAGTTCATCCTGACACTGGAGCCGGTGCTCTTACTCACTGTGCTACCTGGTTGCCCCTGCTATTGTTTTAATTAAAGAGACTTAAGAAAGCTTGTAAACTGAGGATAGATTGAATATTCACGAGGGAATAGTTGAGCAATAAAGATCTTAGAGGAGGCCTGAGGAGATGTAATTGAGGAAATATTTAGTTTAGCCTTGGAAAAAAGGTGGAAGACTTCTTCTGATATAAATCCAGTGCCTTGTTCAGAGTCTACCCTTCTTGTCGCTCAGTAGTTTTTCTGTTGTGTACAGCTCTTCATGACCCCATTTGGGGTTTTCTTGGCAAAGACACTGGAGTGGTTTGTCAGGGCCCTTGTAGAGTCCTGGAGCTGTACTTCTCCCCATGTTAAAGAAGCTGCCTTTCCTCCATGTGTCTAGTTTTTCATCTCTCAGCTCTTGGCTTGGATGGTCCTGTCTCTTCAATAATATGGACAATGGGGGAGAGGCGGTATAGTAAAACACTTATCAGTGGCCCAAACAACCTTCTAAGATTGAAAATTACTATTTATATCAATGGTTGTAGGTTCCAAATGAGGAATTCCTCAGGATGTAGTTAAAATCACATCTGGAACAATTCTTAATATACAAATATAAATGAAATTATTCAGTAGTTACATGAAATATAACTGCTATGATGAGAATAAACAAGGGCCCATTCTCTGAACTACCTGGCACTGATCTTTCAACTTTCATATGTTAGTTTCCCAGGGGAATTAGTCTATGAACTAGGCCCCATGTGTTCTTCCAACACATTACAGCATCCAGGATTCATATACAAGAAATATGGGCACAATACCAGATGCTTTAAAGGCAAAAAGCATTGTGTAAATGCTAAATGAATCATCCTTAAAGCAGCCATGGAAATTTACTCAGGCTATAGACCAGGATATGAAAAGAAATTAGGGTGGGCCTAAAAGAAATCAGGCTGTAAGCAAATGAAAAATGCAAATAAAGTCAAGGCAATGATATTTAAGTTTTTGGATCTAACAATTCTTATTTCTATATATATTGCATTTCTTTAGTAACAATAAGTTTGGGCTAAAATTCTGTAATACTAAATTCTTGGTGACATTTCTGCAAGTTGTATTGGTAGAAGCTGGGGTGGGGAAGCAGGTGCAAGTGCAGGGAGAGGGATCATTCTCACAAAATAGCCTGGCACAAATTTTCATGAAGCTGGGTCACTAAGCAAAGTTTCTAAGAGCAGCAAGGTACTTCTAACCATCCCTGCCCTCCTCCCTCCATAAGACCCCTGGCAACAGTGCTGCAAGTATATAGTTTCCCTAGGCAAATATTCTATTGGTCACTGAGTTAACGTGACCTTGTTCAAAGTTGAACTTGGGGCATCCAGAGTGACTCTGTGGATAGAGCCAGGAGTACTGTCAGGGCAGGAGTTAGGGAGACTCATCTTCCTGTGTTCAAATCTGGCCTCAGAAACTTACTAGCTATGCGACCTTGGTCAAGTCACTTAACCCTGTTTGCCTCAGTTTTCTCATCTGTAAAATGAACTGGAAAAGAAAACGGTAAACTACTCCAGTATCCAGTATCAGTGCCAAGACCACCCCAAATGGAGTCACGAGATATTGGACAAAACTGAAAAACAACTGAACAACAATATTGACCCCAAAGCATTTTTTGGCAAATGATGAAAAATGTTTAAAGTCTATAATACATGGGTGTTAATCCAGGTCTTTGAAAGGTAGGCTGAGTATGAGTTGATTTCACCATATTATCATCATAGGCACAGCTGGTGCTTCTGCAGTGTCTCTGTGACTACCTTATTGCGTTCCTTTTGTTCTATGTATCCTTTTCATTAGATAGAGTATTGCAGCATCTCCCAGGTGTGTTGCCCATACAGAGTAGATTCATTTCACCCGTGCCCAGGCATTAAAGATAAAGTGCCAAATTATAGTCAAAGCTGTGAGCCTGGATAGATGAGGTAGGAAAAGGATGACTTTGCTTTGACTTCTGAGAAAGAAATGTGAACATTAATTCCTGACTTGCTTTGTACAGACATTACAGCCAGAAGAAAAAAACCAGCAGATTGCATGTATGTTTGCATTGAGAAACAATGGCTTGGTCAGTGAAAGTTGATGGTCCCTTCATAGTATGTGACTTTCTCAGTATTCTGAGTCTGCACATAAAGGAGTAAGTATGCTATTTAGAAGGATATCTATGTGATATGTGTTATGGAACAGACTAGCCCACATTACATCCACAGAGATGCTGTCAACAGACCAGTGTTGGGAGGTTAAAGGCAGGGAGGAGGCTGTGTTGTGTTTATCTTTTTAATGAAGTTGTTGAAACCTCACTTGCTAGTAGGCTTTAATCTTAGAGGTTGTAAATAATTTTATCAAATAAAACTGAATTACCAGTAGAAGGGCTAAATTATTGCTTAGGCCTTTTGGCCTCTGACTTTTGAGCAGGAGTGCTATGTTTTTCCATTGTTATGTTATTGTTGTTCAGTCATTTCAATCATGATCGATTCTTCATGACTGCGTTTGGGATTTTCTTAGTAAAGATACTAGAGTTGGTAAAGATACCTAATGGTATCTACTAGGTGGTAGATACAACCACTACCAGGGGCAGCTGGGTGGTACAGTGAGTAGAGTACCAGCCCTAGAGGGAGGAGCCCTAGGGGAGCACCTGAGTTTAAATCTGGCCTCAGACACTGAATATTTTCTGTGTGACCTGGGGCAAGTCACTTAACCCCAATTGTCCTGCCTCTCCCCTTCCAAAAAAAAAAAGACAAAAAAAAGATACTAGGGTATTTTGTCATTTCCTTCTCCAACTCACTTTATAGATGAGGAAAATGAGGCAAATAGGGTTAATTGACTTACCTAGGGTCACAAAACTAGTAAGTTTCTGGGGCCAGATTAGAAATCAGGAAAATGAGTCTTCCTGACTTCAGTCCTGGCCCTCTATCCACTGCACCACCTAGACACACTTCATGGTTATAGTAATTCTGAGAAATTCCTTGCTATGCTTGTTGTTTTGCATGAACTATTTCTATCCTTTACATAACACACCAAAATTCAAGGAATTGCCTCAGAACCAGAATGAACATTCTAGCAGAAAATTCATTTAAAGTTATGCTTATGCTATGTCATCAATATCCTCTATTACTTTTTAAAAATTTGGAATGGTTTCAGGGTTCATTATGAGAAACATTTTTTGTACACAATTAATAAGGCCATTTGTTTTACTTGACTGTGTATATTTGTTGCAAAGATTTTGTTTCCTCCCTCTCCACCCCCCCCCCAAGTGGTATCGATAAAGGAGGAAAAGAAAATTTTTATTTGAAAAAATATTTCATTTTAAAATGCAGTTCAACATATGTTTGTGCATAAGAGCTTCATATCTATGAAGATAAGCTAAAAGAGAGGAACACTAGACTATCTGAGAGATCCAGAAGTGGGAGATGTTGCATATGACCAGACAGATCAGGTATTGTTTCATGAAACATTTGATTTGATGATGGATAGGACTGTGAAGGCAAAGAGGAAAGAGGAAAGTATTTTAGATAGAAAAAACAGCATGAGTGAAAGTAAGAAGCCACAGGGTGTATTTGCAACAACAGTGAGTAGTCCAGTTTGGATACACGATAGGACAGAGTATTATCTAAGCTTTAGAAGTTAGGCCGAAGGCAAAGCATTGGATAAACTCATATGCCAGGCAAAGGCATTTAGATTTAATTTGATAGACCCTGGAGAGTCATCAAAAGATTCTAATTTGGGAGCAACATAATTCCAAATATACTTTTACGAGATTAAACCGGCAATAATGTGTAGGATGGGATAGAAGAGGGAGATACTGGAAATAAAAATACCATTTAAGAACCAAACAATAATACCAAGGCCCTAACCTAGATTGGTATCAATGGAGTTGGAAATCAAGGGATATATAGTAAAAAAATAAAAATCAATAAGATTTTACCTTTAATTGGATATGGCAAGCAAAGGAGAAGATGGAATCAAAAATGAACTTGGCAGCTTCAAGGCTTGGTGACATTAACAGAATTAAGAAAGCCAGTGGGAAGATCTGGTTTAGGAAGATATCAATGAATTTCTTTTGGGCATCCTGAACTTGAGATGCCTGTTATAGAGCTATCTATTCAGAAAGCCATTGGAAATAGAGGATGGGAACTCAGAAAAGAATTTCAAACTGGAAATTTACTTGTTGGCATTGCTTTGTAAAGGTTACAATTATCAGATGAAACTGATGATATCATTAAAGGACATAAAGTAGAGAGGGAAGAGAAAGATGAACAAAAGAAAGAGACATTAAAAAATAGAGAAATGGGGGTGGCGAGGTAGCACAGTGAATAGAGCACTGGCCCTGGAGTCAGGAGGACCTGAGTTCAAATTTGGCCTCAGACACTTAACACTTACTAGCCGTGTGATGTTGGGCAACTCACTTAACCTCAATTGCCCTGCCTTCCCCCTCCAAAAAGAAAAAAAAATAGAGAAATGATAGCTAGGGGAGTTTAGTGTCAAGGAAATAAAGGGGAGAAATATGTTCAAGGGAAAAAAAAGATGATGCCAGATGGTGGGGAATGCTGAAGAAAAGTTAAGGGATATGATGTCTATGAAAAAAAAAGGCTACTTGATTTTGCAATTAAGAACTTACTGATGGGCAATATTTGAGAAATTAATTTTGTTAGAGTGGTATGGACCAAAGTCAAATCACAAGGAATCAAGGGATGAGTGTGTGTGGTAAAGAAGTTCAGGCCCCTTGTATAGATTATTTTTTAAATTGATTTGTTTATTTACTTATTTACTTTTAGCTTACAATATTCAGTTCCGGAGTCCCTTGAGTTTTAAATTTTCTCTCCTTCCCTCCCTACCCCTCCATCATGGTGTCATGCCCTTGAATATAGGATCTACAAGTATCTTCCCTTTGTATAGACTATTCAAGAATTTTGACAAAGAACAGGAGATGGAATTGTAACTCACGGGCTAACAGGGCAGAAGAAGGGGTTATTTTAGAATAATAGAGATATGAAAGTATCAATATAAGATAGAAGCAAGGGAGAGGTAGATATTAAAGTTAAAAAGAGAAAGAATAATCAATAGAGGAGAGTAACTATCCAAGAAGAGGCAGGAAGACATAGGTCCTTGACAAGGAAGAGAGAAGCCATGTGGCAAGATGGATAAAACACTGCATTTGGAATCCAGAATATGGGAGTTTAAATTATTCCTCAAGCACTTACTAGCTGTGTGACCCTGTTCAAGTCATTTACTTTCTCTGAATCTCTGTTCCTTCAGCTGTAAAACAAGGAATATATTAGCACCTTCCTCATAGCATTCTTCTAAGTATCAAAGAAGATAATATAGGTCAACTTTTTTGCAAACATTAAAGTTCTCTATACACATTAGTTATTATTTCTTAGAGGTAAAAGGTAAGAAAGAAAGGATAATTGAACATAATAGAGCAATTTTGTAGTGGAGAAGAGAGTAATGGTAGATATTTGTATCAGATGTCCTCAATTCACTCAATGAAGTTATTGAGTGAAAGAGTGACTGTTGGTCTAGGAAGTGAGATACAAAAATGTTTGGAAGAGTTTTTGTGCAGAATGCAATGTAGAGTCACCAAGAAATGAACAATAAAATCACCGAACAGTAGTGATGTTTGATAACCAACTGATTTTAGAGAGCCTGAATTTATAGTAGAGTTGATCAGCATGAATTTGTGAGTTGGGGTTTTTTGGGGGTTTTTTTGGAGGGTGGGGATGGCAATGTTTAGCAAGATGGAGTAAGTGCATCATAAGCAGACAGTGGATCTTACAAGAAATAAGACTTTTATGATGCCAACAAGGGAATGGTTGCTATTGCCAACCACTCTTAGTAGGAATAATAATAATAATAATTTATATAGTGTTTTAAAGTTTGAAAAACATGACAAATATTATTTAATTTTATTCTCACAACAATTCTGGGAAGTAGGTGCTACTCTTATCTTCATTTTATGGAACAGGAACCTGAGATTCATAGAGGTTAAGTGTTGTATAATCATTGACTCCCAAGCTGAGATTCAAACGTCCTGATACTAACTCTAGCTCCTTCTCCATTGCACCACTGGGCCTCACTTAGATTGCCCAGTTCTTGGAGGATAGCTGCTCATCTCTAGGCATATTGCTTATTCCACACTACCTCTAGTTATAAATAAAATTTTATCACCTATTATGAAGCAAAAGATATGCAAGACAAGGTTGTCTGTCATTATAAAGAAAAATGGATCATCATCCAAACAAATATTTATTACTTGGTCATAGCACCCTTTTTCACATTACTCCCAAACTTGCTTGTTAGAGAAATGCTTTGAACATTATTCCTGTAATCCATGGCTCAGCAAAAAGTTCAACCAAAACCTTTTCCCTAGTGCAAATGAAATCAATGGTTGGAAAAAACCAATACATATATAAATGCACACACAATATATATGTATGTACATGAGTGTATATATACTTATAGTTATATATGTCATTGAATAAGGAAATCTCTAAGGCTCCTCCAAGGCAATTTTAGAGTACTAGACAAGAAAAAAATTTTACTACAAAAATTTCTATTAAAAAAAATAATCCCTCCCATACACCCATGGCTAACTACTCCCAGAATATCCTACTGAGCTAGAGTTAGGTTTTCTTATGTTAAAAAATGTACTATATTCAATTAAATAAGGGAAGAAGAAAGAAAAAGTAGACCTTTCTTCTCCCCTTGGTGAATTTATAGTCTTTTATGTTTCAGAGGGTAAAGTCTGATCAAGACACAAAAGCCTCCCCTCCATTTGAAACAAGTCTAAATAAACAGATCAGGACAATTGGTTGGGCTTCCATTAACGCTATAGAACAAGAAGAAACATCTCTCTAATATAAAAATGGTAGTATAGAGCCATGGGGAGATTCGACTAAGATAAAATCTTTTATGTATTAAGAATGATATGAATATCATAGGCTTCAAACTGATACCTTAATGATAATAGTATCTTTTAAAATATGGAGGAAGCAAGGAGAAAATGATTATTCTCAATCCAATTCCCATCAACAAAAAAATAATTAGTAGCTGTAGTAGAAATGACAGGAACATTGGAAACCAGTGGCCATCATAGAGTGTGTGTTAAAAAAAAAAGAGGAAAATCAGGCATAGTCTGACACGAACCATACATTTTGAGAGAACAGATTTCAAGGGGAATACAAAAAGGATACATAGAAGCCAAAGACCTAATATCTCACTGTGAAATTTAGTCCAAAAGAGACCCTCAAAGATGAAATTCTGACAACAAAAGCAGAAATTATTCCATTGAAGAGGAAAAAAAAGAGTTCACCCTAAAAAGACAAATGTTGGTAAACAAGTTGCTCACTGACCAAGTTAGACTTTAAAAGACATTTATAAAACAGTGGTGTCAAACTCAAATAAAAATAGGGTCACTAAGTCATACAAAAGGATGCCTGTGGAAGGCATATTGACTTAGTTTTAAAAATATAATATTATCTCTTTTATTGTTTACTTTCTTAGATGTTTCCCAATTACTTTTTAATCTGGCTCCAGCCTCACACAGGAGTGTTGTGGGCACATGAGGGTCCACAAGAGTATGTTTTGACCCCTTTTTAGAAGATGGAGGAAAAGCCAAGTAACTGAGGATGAATATAAAAGAGTAGAATGACCCTTTAAAGAATAGTGCTAGAAGTGCTAAAACCCATAATGAGTTGCGTCTGGCAATGAATGTTAATGATAAAAAAGGATGGATTTTTTTTGTTTTGTTTTTGTTATGTTAGGGACAAAAGAGACACAGAGAGAGAGAGACAGAGAGAGACAGACAGAGAGAGAGACAGAGACAGAGAGATAGAGAGAAATTAGGAAGGGAAAGGACCACTCCATCAAGTAGAAAGGATAACGATCATAGATAACTGTAAGAAGGCTGAATGATTCAATTGTTATTATTTCAATTGTTATTGAATATTAAAGGAAAATAATTTTCAGACTTGAAAGGACAGAGTAGTAGTTATAATAATCCAAGAAAACTACAAAAATGTTCAGACACCATCTATCTGACCTTGATAAATTAATACACTATGTCTGGAAGATCTGAATCCTAGGTTATTAACAGTACTGACAAATGTGATTTGTGAACCATTGTGAGTAATCATTAAAAGACCTGAGAGAGCAAGACGTATGTTGAGGGAATGAAAAAAAGTGAATGGTTAAAAAAGGGACCACAGAATGAAGGAGGAGGAAAAATGGACTATAAAAACTGAAGGCCAAAGAATCTGATATATCCAGCTCTCTTCTGTCATTAACAAAGTCCCTTACATTCATTCTAGGTCTCTTCCTCTCCTCTATCCATTTTCTTGTGTACATAGAAATCTACCTCCATCCATTTAGAGTGTTAAAGATTGAACCCTATTTCCCAGGGCAACCCACTTCATGATCTGGAGAGTGATATGAATAGTATTAGAAATTATTTTTCTTCCCTCAAACCTAAAACTGCCTCTTTGGAACTTCTACTCATTATGCCTAGTCTCCTTGGTCTTTGAATCCCCTAAATTATAACAATACCGTGTTATAAAACAATATCTTTAGTCAGCTTTTAATAAACGTTTACTTGAATTAATACCTACTGATTATCTCCTTTTATCACTCTTATTTGGGGCCCATATTGAAGGGTGCCAAAGGACATGTAACATGAATGACTATGTTCCCCAATATGTTATTTGTTCAGGTTTACAAGAGACACAACAGTGGAAGAGTGTGGCTGACTATTGTACCAACAGTGGCATGGATAGTCAGTATCACACACTGACAATGCTCCTTAAGTGACAGATGTCACACTTCTGGAAAACCATGCTAGAGAAACAGACATTCTCTGTTAAACTGGGAATCTCTCCCTGAAGTTGAAGCAATTTTACCCTGTGAGCTCAATAGTTCCATTAACTGACAAAATTTAGGGATTCATGAGATCTGAAATATATCTTGCATGCTAATGTGAGTAATTAAACCGTTTTCTTAATCCAGGAATGAATGTTGGCCGCAACTGGGTAGCACTTAGCCTAGTAGTTAATGCATATGTCCATTATGCAAAGGGATCTTCATGTATAATCCTTAGAATAAATAATTGAGATCTAACCACTATTCCTGAATTATTGTTTTATATCCTTGTGTGATGTTTTCAACTGGTTTGATTTACTACCTATAGAAGATTGATTTTCAGATATTTAATCAACTATTTGATATATTCTGGTGTTTCTTTGAAAGTACAATCCTGAAAGGGCCTGCCTGACTTCAAAATTGAGAAGGAAATCAGGGCACTTGGAGTAATTTACAGGTTTTGAACAGACATGAGAAGCTGTTTGATGGATGTACAAATGGGGCTAAATAAGTTACAATCATAACCATATAATAAATGATTGTTTAACTAAATTGAATAAGTTGTCATGGAAAAGAGAAAATAAGAACAATGCTGGATAATGAAGGGACTAGATTAAAAAAGAGAATAAAAAGTATGAGACAAATGCATAAAACTATACAGAAAAGAATTAAGGGAACAACATAACACATGGAAGGTAGGAGTTATTTGGTGCAGGAATTTTTCCTTTGATGCAGGAAAATAGCAAAAGAGGGCCAAGTGTTTATGAATAGGTTAAATTGGAAATTGATCAGTGCAAATTCTAAAACTTGAAGGATTTGCAGTATAACTGGGTTGACCTAAAGTGGTTGGTTGTTTCTGAAAGTGATTGTTCCAGGTATAATTTACCTTTTCGTTGATATAACTGGGATAGAGTGCTTCTTGTCCCATGAGGGATGGCCCCTATTCAACCCCATATGTCAATCCCATTACAGTTGGTGGTGATGTAAAATATAATCTTTTTAAATGGGTATGCTCACCTTTGCCCAGGATGTGAACATTATTCTTCACTAAAGAGTTCTGGGAAAAGAACAAAGTATGCCTGGGACATACTAACAGAGCATTGCATAGCACAGGTTTAGCAATCCTTCAGGAGAATCTACAATTTTAATTCTTTACAAATTTTGGTGTTGGAGGGCAGAAAAGTATAATATATAGAGTGCCAGCCTTGTAATCAAGAAGACATAGGTTTGAATCAAAACTGCAACACTTACTCATTACATGGACATGGATGTATCATAACCTCTCTGAGCCCCAGTTTCCTCATCTAGAGGCAGGAGAAAGTAACAAGAATTTGTTAAAACCTATTCTGTACAGACACTGTGCTAACCATTTTACAGATAATATCTGTAAATAGGGAAAATAATTCCTGTATGACCTAACTTAAAAGTTTTTACATGATGCTTAATGAGATAATATGTGTAAAGTACTTGGCAAAATTTAAAGGGATGTATATGTTATTATTGTTGTTATTATTATAATTTTTATTATTGCCAAAACCAAACTTTCTAGCCCCTAGTAGACATCTAGTAAATAAATGCTGATTGACTATTTTAATATTAGTAGTCAATCAACAAGTACATTACAGAGGACAATAAATTAGAGTCAGCAGATCAGCTGTAGTCAGCTATTTTTGTATGTCCTAGAGTTAAGAAGGGCAGCTAGGTGGTACAGTGGATGAAGTGCTGGACCTGAAGGCTCTTCTTCCTGTATTCAAACCTGACCTCAGACACTTAGTAGAAATGTGACCCTTGGGAAGTCGCTTAACCCTGTTTGCCTTAGTTTCCTCATCTGGTAAAGAAAATGGCAAACCACTCTGGTATCTTTGCCAAGAAAACCCCAAATGGGATCTATCGTGAAGAGTAAGAAACCACCAAACAACAACCAAAGAGCTAAGAAAGTAAACATTTTATAAAAACCATTCTTAACTCATAGGTTGTATAAAAACTAGTGGTAGATCAGATTTGACCCATGGAACAATTCTTGCCAACCCTTCTGGCACACAGTATCACCAGAAGAATATTGGCATTTAAGATATGCATTTTTGTTCTGAGGGCTATTTGAAAGCACTATATAGTTTTCCAAGGATAATCCATTAAACTTTCTTCCTCTGATTAAAATTTGGGACTAGTTCATTGTCTGACTACAGTTCCTGTCCAAAATGTATATGCTGGTGGATTAATTCAATTTACTGTATGTTCAACTGCATGCTGCAGTCTAGACAATAGGTATTCTTCATCCAGTTGTCTTTTCCTGTGTGGTTTGTTAGGCTGATCTCTTTGAAATAGTCATGAGTCTGATTGTCTAAGATTTTAGTAAATATTTAACACTTTGTTTTATACCTTATTTGTTACTGAGAAAGTATTCTTGAATACAGTTCTCTCTCTAGAGTTTTCATTATTTTAAAACATAAATGACACTTCATTAGAAGAGAAACTTTAAGACTAAATGTTTGGTGTACCAAATCAAATACTTAAAAAAAAAAAGCAATACTAATAAGGAAAAATTATCTTGCAATCTATTAAATGAAAATTAATGTACCTACAAAATGCAACATACTATAGAAAATCTTTTGCAAAACCTTGTACATTCTCTGCATGGATATTCTTAATGTATGTGTAGATAATTCTCACAAAGATTTTGTAAACATTAGAAGGGAGGCAAATAGGTCTATGGTTACTGATAACTTCTGAATTGCCTTACTTTTGCTAACAATTCATTCCATAATTGTTGTTTTTTTTTTCATTTATTAGTTTCTTCCTTTCTTTCAGATATCTCAAAATTTGATCTTTCAATACCTTCAAAACTGTGTCATCCCTAACTCAGATGTCCCTTTGGGTATTTGATCTCATTGGGCTTCTCTTCCCGTCTTCATCTTTTTAAGAGGGATTTGTACTTTACCACCCAGAAAATGGAGATAGGTGTTAAGGGACCAAATGTAATAGTTTTACTATAATTGCCAATTAAATAGTTTGTTATAGAAATTCTGGCATATCAGTTCCAATTTGTTGCTTGTCCTCCTTCCAGTTTCATCTTTGAATGCTCTTGGGACAGCACAATTTGAATATAACAATAAGCTTTCAATAGATTTGTTTTATACTTTACCAATCCATTATTTTTTATTTGATTCTATTACTAATATTCTACCATTGTCTTCCAATAACATTTAGCAAATAAGTTTATATTCTAAACCAGTATTGTCTTTCAGTTGACAAGGAGATTTTTTTTTTCTAACTGACAAAGTTTCTCGTGTCTCTTGACCTCCTCTGCTGGTTAAATTTTTATGGAAAAATGGTGATAGTACATTTGATGCCTTTTCCTCAGTCTATTTTCCATTTTTTACTCTGAATAATATGTTTAAATTGGTCAAGAGAGAGTTGTCTTCAAAAAAAAAAACAGATTTCATCCTTTCTAATATTTTTTTAAATTAACTGCTGCTCTAATGAGTCAATGGTTTGGCTAAATACAGACATATTTTGGAAATGATTGTCAACACTAACCAGTCATTTCTTGCTGATTAAGATGTAGTCAATTTACCT
Source organism: Petaurus breviceps papuanus (assembly GCF_028583685.1). NCBI lineage: Eukaryota > Metazoa > Chordata > Mammalia > Diprotodontia > Petauridae > Petaurus > Petaurus breviceps. Next base: position 73,583,161 of record NW_027186304.1, on the reverse strand, counting down.
TTTGTCCTATAGATCTCACTGCTAGGAATATACCAGAAGGAAGACATGATCAATAAGTCAGGTCCCATATGCACCAAAGTATTTGTAGCAACACTTTTAAAAATAATATTTGATTTCCCCAAATTATATGTAAAAAAAAAATTAACTTTTTTCTTAAATTTTGAGCTCCAGATTCTCTCACTCCCTCCTCTCCCCCCTCTCTGAGATGGTAAGCAATCTGACATAAGTTATACATTTACAATCATGTAGAACATATTTCCATATTATCCATTTGTGGAAGAAAACAAGAAAAAAAGAAGAAAGAAAGAAAAAAAGGAAGGAAGGAAGGAAGGAAGGAAGGAAGGAAGGAAGGAAGGAAGGAAGGAAGGAAGGAAGGAAGGAAGGAAGGGAGGGAGGGAGGGAGGGAGGAAGGAAGGAAAGAAAAGAGAAAAGAAAAGAAAAGGAAAGGAAAGAAAAGAAAAAAATTGCATGCTTTTGTCTGTATTCAGACTCCAACAGTTCTTTCTCTGGAAGTGGATAGCATTTTTCATCACACATTTTTTGGAATTGTCTTGGATCATTGTATTACTGAGAACAGTTAAGTCATTCACAGTTGTTCATCATACAATATTGCTGTTATTGTGTGCAATGTTCTTCTGGTTCTGCTCACTACACTCTGCATCAGTTCATGTAAGTCCAGGTTTTTTTTCTGAATTCATTCTGAAATCATTTCTTATAGCACAATATTATTTCATTAAAATCATATACCACATTTTATTCAGTCACTCCCCCAAAAGTCTTAGCCACCACAAGAAGAGCTGTTATAAATACCCTTGTACAAATAGGTCCTTTCCCCTTTTTTCTTCAATCTCTTTGGGATACACACCTAGTAGTGGTATTGTATGGCAGCATTTTTAGTAGTAGAAAAGAACTGGGGGAAAGGTAGATGACAATTAGTTGAAGTATGATTAAGTAAATTATGTTATGTAAACATAATGGAATATCACTATGTCTTAAGAAATGATTAATATGAAAAATACAGAGAAGAATAATGAGACATATGTGAATATGGAGAGGAACCAGGCAACCAATCTATACAATGACCAAAACAATGTAAACAGTAAAAATAGCTATAACTCCCCCCAAAAAAGAATTCCTGTATAATTTTGATAACTGTGACCTGAAATAAGATATGAAAACATAGCTCTCTCCCTTTTGTGAAGATATGAGGTTCTCTGATGTGGAAAAGTGTGTCTAATGTTAGACATACTTGATATATTTATTGTTTTTATTTAAATGCTTTTTATCTCCCTCTTCTTCCTTTTAAAATATTTTATTATAAGGATTAGAGGGGTAGTGTAGCATAATAGCTAGAGGACCAAGCCCCAGAGCTAGGAAGATCTGGAATCGAGTTTCACCTTCCACATACTGTCTAACCCTGGGCAATTCCCTTTACCTCTCAGTGTTAAAGGTATCAAACAGACAACCTACAGACAACAATCCAGAGTTCTAATAGGAGCCAGATTAAAATATAATTGGGAAATGCTTAAGAAAATAAGTAAAAATATGATAAAACATAGATAATAGTAATAGGTGATTTTCTTCTAAAAGATAGACCTCTGGATTAAAAAGCAAGAGACATATATTAAAAATGAAGATGTAAAAAATAATTAAATAGTTAAAAATTTTAAATACAATTGCAAGATACTTCTGAGTGCAAAGCTAAGATGGTGGAGTAGATAAAGTAGTCAGGTGGGTCATCCCCAAAATGCCTTGAATTCTGGGTGATAGAACCAACAAAAGGTCAGTGTTCATCTTCCAACCCAAGGCAACTTAGGATGTTAGAAAGAGAGATCTGTAACACAGGGATGGAGGTTGACCCAAAGCCCACATGAATGAAACACCAGCAGTTGGAGCCAAAGGTGACAACAGAAGCATCAGCAACTCTTGGAATTCTCAAGGCAGAAACAGTAAGAGGACCTGGCAACTAGTGAGAAAGAGATTACCAAGAACCTCAGTCCTGGCACTAGACACAAGAACAGGCACTATCTGGCATCTCCATTGACTATATCTACTTCTGAGTCACAGTTGAAAGTTGGATGGAGAAGAGCACTTTCAGTCAAGAGCTATTCTTCAGTTGATAAGTGGTCAAAGGATATGAACAGACAGTTGTCAGTAGAAGAAATCAAAGCAATCAATAGTCACATTAAAAAAAAACTCTAAATCAATTAGAGAAATTCAAATTTAAAAAGTTCTGAGATACCACCTCATACAGATCAGATTGGCTTTTACATGACAGAAAAGGAAAATGACAAATGCAGGAGGCAATGTGGAAAAATTGGGACACTAATTCATCATTGTTGGAGTTGTGAACTGGCCCAGCCATTCTGGAGAACAATTTGGAGCTATGCCCAAAAGACTATCAAATTGTGCACACACACTGATTCCACATTACCACTACTAGATCTATATTCCAAAGAGATTAAAGGAAAGGGAAAAGGACCTATTTGTACAAAAATATTTATAGTAACTTTTTCTTTTTCCAATGGTAAATAATTGGAAATCAAAAGTATGCCCATCAATAGTGGAATGGTTAAATAAGTTGTGTTATACAATTGTGACGAAAAACTATTGTGTCATAAGAAATGATGAGCAGGATGTTTTCAGAAAAACCTGAGAAGACTTATAGGAACAGATACAAAGTGAAGTGAGCATAGCAAATTTCATAGCAGTATTTAAGAACATCCAACTGTGAAAGAGTTAGTTACTCTGATCAAGACAATGATACCACACAATTCCAATGCACTTATGATGAAAAATTCCATCTACCTCCAAATAGAGAATGATGAACTCTGAATACAGACTGAAGCACACTTTTCTTTAAACTTTATTTTAGAGAAGGGGGGTTGTCTACTTTCTTATGCAACATGACAAATATGAAAATATGTTTGCCATAATTTCATATGTAGAAACAATGTGAAATTACCCTCTCAAAGGGTAGGGCAGGAGGGAAACAGAGAATTTAAGACTCAATTTTTTAAAATGTCAAAATTTTAACATGCCATTGGGAAATAGTTAATGGAATTAACATATATATATATATATATATATATAAAATACACACACACACATATATATATACATATATATACATATATATATATAATACATATAATTACAAAATACTCTTTAAAGAAATCAAGACAAAAATTGTCCAGGTATTTGTCATGGCTGCAGATAAGAAAAAGCAAAAAGGCAATTTTTTGTTGCTGCTATTGAATGCTCACCATGTCCAATACCTTCTGAAGAAAGTATTCATTATAAATATTGTATTATGCTACTACAGAGTCCACAAGTCTTTGGATTCTTTTATTTCTTAATCATGAAACATATTTTCCAGAGAATGTCATCACTGATATGGTTCATTTGTTTTCAAAACTATGTGCTCTCTTCTCTGCTACTCTAACAATTTTACTGCAGATATCATGACTGAAATAATGAAAGGGATGCTTGGGGGCAGTGCGGGGGGGTGGGGTGGGGTGTATTTTTGTATTCTTCTTTGTATTATCGGTTTCTATGTCCAAAGCATTAATTGTTTATTGCCTCACCTAATCATAATGAACCTCTCCAGACAGCAAATATACTCTGTCCCCAGGAATCTACCCAATGTTTTTTCTAGTCTAGCACTCCACCAGTATAGTTTTCTGGAATCAAGGGTCATTTCTTCATCAGAATGAGCCATTAGAATAAGAATTTTGTGTAGGATGGGCTCCCAAAATGAACCTACTTTCCACCATTGCAGGAGACTGCTACCTATCTACATTTATCTTCCCCCATAGAATATTCACCCCTTGAGGGGAGAGACTTCTTCATTTCTAGCAAAGAGCAGAATGCCTAGAATATTAAGTACTTAATTAATATTTATTATGTGCTTTGACTGAGTCCAGCTATGATCTAAGATCTCTTGGAATGTCAGCGATTTGAAGTTTGCATATTGATATGAGGCAGATTTAGAGCAGTGATACCCTAGGGCATATCAGCCAAATATAGGAGACAGTGCTCTCTTACAGCTCTATCCTCCCAACAGCCTCCATAACTCTAGCTGACATAACAAAGTTGTCCTAGAAAGCAAGGGCAAAGCTTCATGTTTGGAGTTTCATGTATGGTGCAACTGCATGTTTTACTGTCCATTAGCTATGACGTCCATACACAAAGTTATATTAGGTACTGCGAAAACAGAAATAGTCCAGTAATAGTATCTATCCCCACTCCCTTACTTCCTACTTTCTGGATAAAGATCACTCAAGTCTCATTATTCAGTAATATACTCATACAGGACTCCATACCTTAAGGAATTCCAGGATTGCTTCCTTAATTGGGACTTTATGTGCCTTTGTGTATCTCCCTCTGTGTCAAAGCAAAATGGGAATGTATCTCATCTTGGTGGTACTGGGGAGCATACCCCAAGAGACCAGGTAGGTGGGGAGAAGCTAGCCTGTGTCTAACGGAAAATAGCAAGAAGAAACCATGGGCTTGACCTGGGCTGGTCAATTTACCAGAGGCTAAAGTCACTGATAAGACTTGACCTCAGACTGAACAGTCCATGATTGAATAAAGGAATCCTTATCTAAAAAGTTCTCAATAGGCTAGAACAGTGATCTCCAATGATCAGGGACCAGGTCCTTCTGAAGAAGAGGGTGTCCATGTATGGGAAGCTAGTGCCTAACCCTAAGAGATATGTGATCAATTAGTTGGAGGGTGGGAAGCCAGGCCACATCCCACTTTCATTATGCCAGTCAATCCTTAGGCTTATCTTCACCACAACCAATGTTATCCTTATCTTCCCAAACTTCCCCAGTCTGCATTCTTTCTGATCTGTGCAAACTATCTACCTCTCTTTTCTGAAACAGATGTTAGCCCTCAGGAAAGTTACTACCTAAATTGACTGCTATCTACAATAGGTACAGAGGGAAAATTCAGTTGTTTAACACTCAGATAGGTCACTTCTGTTTCTGGTGCCCCTCTGAGGTCAGTGACTAGAGAAGGAGAACCCCACCTCTCTTCCCCTTTTCATTTTGGGTAGGACAATGTGAGTCACATAGGATGAACAGGCATCTTCACTTTCACTCATGCTACATATCCACTCAGTTGCCAAAACTTGTCAATTTTACATCCAGACATCTCACTTATGCTCCCTTCTCTCCACTCACACAGCTACTACATTTGTGAAAACACTCATCATTTCTCAACTGGACTACTGCAATAACTTTCTCATTGGGCTCCCTTTCTCAAGTGCCTTCCCACTCCATTCCATCGTCCACATAGCTGCCAAAGCAATATTTTTAAAGTGCAGACCTGACCATGTCATTCCCTTACTCAACAAACTCCAGTAATTCCTTATTGATTTCAGGATCAAATATTATCTGTTCTTTATATCATCCATTGTATTTATATTTAGCATATGAAAAAGATAGAATGAGATATATACAAGTACAAATTTTTTTGAATGAAAGCTTTATGGTGAAAGATTAATAAAAGAAACATTTTGTTATATAATCATTGGTGTAGGTGGGTATATATATGCATATATAAATATGTATATACATGCACATATTTATACATTTATGATACATTAATAAATATACCTCCATTGGAGAATTATACTAAAGAATATTTTCTGACGAGGTGCTTATCAAAATCGTTTGGATAAGACTCAGGATAACATTGTACAGAATAACAGCCACCTTGTGCAATAACTGACCTTGATAGGTTTAGCACTTCTCAGCAATGGAAGGATCTAAGACAGCTCCAAAAGACTTAAGGATGAAAAATACTATTCACAACCAACAACAACAAAAAAACTTTGGAGGCTGAATGCAGATGGAAGCATACCATTTGCTGTATTCTTTTGTTGTTTTGTCTTGTTTCTTATTTCTTATGGTTGTAATGTTAATGGGAATGTAAAGATCTTCCCTTTCCCTTAATAAGCCTAAGGGAATTTGAAGACCTTCCCTGATATAAAGATTTTCCCTGCTCCCTAATAGGCTGAATATAATCACATGAAGCCTGTGGTGGGAGGAGTTTGCTGAAGGATGGAACAGAGTCCACAGGAAGCTGGGAGTCAGAGCAGCCAAATGGTGGGAGAGAGAGAAAGACAGGCAAGCAGACAGCTAGGCTTGTGAGTGTTGGTTTGTGGTTAAACTATAGTATGATTCTCTGCTGTGTTATGTATAACTTCTATGTTGCTATGATGGATTCGGTTTCCTGGTGTTGGGATTTGGTTTTCTGGTGTCTGAATAAATGTTTTGCTTCTGTCTTCTATATTTTGTGTTATATTTTGTTATTGAGAACTATGGCGGCATATTTACAGTCGTAACTGGTGCTGTGAAGATTGTGTTGGTGCTACAATGGTTCTTCCCATTAGTTCTAATTCTTCTTTATATCATAACTAATGTGAAAATGTTTAATGTGAATTTATAACTACAGCCTATATCATATTGCATGCCATCGGGGTGGGGGAGGAGAAAATTCAAAACCCAAAATCTTATGGAAGTGAATGTTGACAAATAAAAATAAATAAATAATATTTTTTTCAAAAAGTATATAAAAGAAAGAAAAAAAGTAGTTTGGAGACCATTGAGCTAGACCATTGAGTTGAATCTAACAAGATGAAATGCAATAGGATTTAAAATGAAGCCCTATATTTAGTTTCAAAATTAAAAAAAAAACTTGTATTGGAAAAAGACCTGGGAATTCTAGCACACTGTAATGTCAGTATGAATAAGCAGTATACCCAGTTGCCCACAAAATCCTAATGTAAATTCAGGTTGCATTAATAAAAACCTGCTGGCCAGGCTAAGAAAGGTGATGCCTTTTTTTACTCTCCATTCTTCCCCCTCGCCTCCAGCCTTGCATCCCCATCTTTTCTGACTTTATCTGAAGACTTGTTTATTCAGTTCTCAGTACTTCCCCTTAGAAAATACATTAACAAGTTGGAGCACATTCAAAGGAGGATACTAGGTTGATGAGAGAAATATAGATTGTATCACATGAGGACTGAGTGAGGGAACTAGAGATATTTCAACTGGAGAAAATGTGTATTTGTTCCTCTTTGTTGGCAGAGGATGGTGGCCGCTGATAACTGTCTTCAAGCATTTGAAAGATCATTATGTGTTCATTCTGCTCATCTCCAGAAGGTAAAACTTAATGCAAAAGGTAGAAATTGAAAGAGGCAGATTTGGGCATCTGATAATTTTTTAAAATTAAAAATCTAAATAATTTGTGCTGTCCAAAAGCAGAATAAATTATCTTATGAATAGTTATTTCATTCAAAAGGAAAGTTGGAAAACCTCTTGATAGGAATGCTTTGGAGGGCATTCCTGTTCATGTACAGATTGAACAAAATGAACTCTACATTCTTTTTCCAAATCTGAGATGCTATGATTCTCTAATTAGCCTCTAGAGCGTCTGGGAATGAAACTCTCGGGTTTCTTCTCTCTACTACCAAGGTCAAAAAAACACAGAGAAGTATGACAGTACCCTCTCAGTGTATGACATAAACCATTCTTGGAGATCAATACACAGAAAAATCTGTAAGGAATCTCCACCCACTGCTGATCTTGAACCTATTATATGAGATAATGAGAAAAGGAAGAAACTCTTGTTGTACAAGACTCTATGAGACCTATATTGAATACCAGGTTTCTAAATGACCAATACTTCGAAAGCCTTATTTTAAAAGACCATTAGAAGTTATCCTTATATAGCAGACCCTACAACTTGGAACAAGAATTCTTTATAGATTATGATTTCACATTAGAAAATGCATTCACGGCCAATGAGTCTAGACAAGCAGGATCATTTTGATTACATTTCTGGTAGGGGAACAATTTAAAACTGAAAGCAAATAAAACAGCCTCATAATCTGAAAGCTTTTCAGTGGCTTGGGTGCTGCTAATTAAATGGTTGTACCTGAAACCATTATTTCTCAAGCCTAACCATTTGCTTTTTACAAAATTCTCTTCAGAAGCAAATCACTTGGACAGAAAATCTTTCTGTGTGGCAATGATGTGAATGAAATGGAGTGCAATGAGGATGGCTTACCGCCCACTCCCAAATGAATTCTGCCAAGCATGGAATTTCACTACTCAGTTTAGAAGGTAGAGACTACAATGCACCCAGCAAAGAAAGACAACTAATTGCTAGCATAGTTGTCAGGCTAAGATTTAATGATATCTGAAGTCAGGACCTTCCAACTTGAGGTTTGCATGTGCATTTCCCACCGAGAAGTGCTTCTGTGTAATTGTAAGTAATTGTTTAAAAAGTCTTTTATGTTTTCTTTTTTTTTTCCTTGCAAAGAATTGTAATTGAAAATTAAGTGTGCCCCGAGGAAGTTCTGAATCAACCTTCACTGTAAACACTCATACACTAGTATCATAATTCACTTTTCTTGGATTTCATGTTCCCAAGAAATAATTCTATCCTTCAAATCATCCTCTCTCATAAATCATAACAAACGATAACCTGAAGGCAGACAATCTGGGAAGGATGGTAAAAATGAAAAGATTTCTAATTTTTAACCACTCCAGAGCAGAAAAAAAAGATTCTACTGAAGCACTTGAGTCTTTCATCTTTATCCCTCAAGATATGCTGAATCCAATAAATGGGTATACTGGAAATAATTCAGAATAGATGTCAAAAAGGAAATTTTTAAAACAAAAAAACAGATGGGTTATAGGCTTTTTGCTTGTACTTCTATGTACTTGTTGGGATTCTAATTTATATTATCTTTATCTGTGGGCGCATATATTATTTATGTAGAGGCATTTGTGTGATAGTGCAGTGGACAGGAAACTAGGCCTGGAGTCAAGAAGACCCTGAGTTCAAATCTGGAATTCATTGCTTCCTAACTGTATCACCCTAATCAAGTCACTTAATCTCAGTTTTCTCAACTGTAAAATGGAGATAATAGTAGCATGTACCTTGCAAGATTATTGGGAAAATGAGGTGAGATAATATTTATAAAAAGTGCTTAGGATAGTACCCTGCACATAGGTACTGTATATAAATGCTTATTCTGTTCCCTTACTCTATAGGATTAGTCTCCTCTAATTGGCTGAAGGCTCTTTTGGGGAAGAGGTTTTGCTGCTTTCTTCCACATCTATCAAATGACTGCATATAGGAAGCACATGCTAAATGCTGGTTGAATTTAATTGAATGTATCCTTAGAGCTTTCCCAAAGTGTATGAGGTCTCTACTTTAGCGATCTTGGAAAATTTATCTGTTGATAAATTCAGTTCTATGAGATCTGAAAGTACTTAAAAAAGGAAGAGCTGAACTGAACAGGGTAGTTACTACTCTCTGTGCTTATATAAACCAGATTTCTCATTAGCTTATCAAGTATTTTCATTGCTGCCATATTTCACTGTGTGGAAACTCAGTTTAACTTTAGAGAAGGGAGGTTCAGATGCTTCAATGGGAATGTTCCTAATTATTAAATGCTGAATATCGGAAATTTTCTTTACTATATAGTCTTGATACCAAGTCATTCCAAACTAATTTGAAAAGTGTCAAATGAAAAATATCAAATATTTGTTCAAGGAAAATAACTTGAATCTATTTCTGACTTCTTCCTAAGGAGAAAAGCATTCATTAATCATACATAAGGCATTTGGAAAAATTCTTGGAATGTGTCTGAATTTCCAGAGTAACATATTGGAGCTCATTTTAACCTTTATTACTCTGGGAAAATGGTGCTCTAGTTAAGAGAAGTAAAAATAATTTTTTTTTTTTTCACAAGGAATCTGAAGCAAGAACTTCAGCTCTGAATAGACTAACCTTTAACTGCCTGAGGTGGCATACCCTTATCCCATTCATTATGATCCCTCTTAGCTGTGGTCTATGAACTTATGGCAACTACAACACAATGAATGCAGCTGAGTCACTGTTTAATGGGATTTTTTTTAATCACATACCAGAAAAGGTGGAACTTTTCCACTTCTTCCAAAATTATTCTTTTTGGTATTTGCAGTGTTTTTGACTCAAACCCAAACTAGTAAGCCCTTTCCCTAATAAAGAAGACATAATGAGATGTGTGCACACACACACACAAACAAAGACAATTTCTTTGATTGGAAGTTAGTTTTTGATAAATGACTGACAAATGAAACACTTTTCCTGAATTAAAACAGCACTTTTATAATACTATTATGGTATACCTCATATAATCTAATATAGCAGTAATCAATCACTTAATTGAAAAAGGATACTCCTCCTCCTAATATAGATTGCAAATCCCCTGTAGTTTAGTCCAGGAGTTCTTAACCTTTTTTTTTTTTTTTTTTTTTTTTTGCATCATTGTCCCCTTTAATAGTCTGGTGAAGCCTATGGATCCCTTCTCAGAAATGTTTTTAATTGTGTAAAATAAAATTACTTAGATTACCAAGGAAACCAAAGGTTAGTGGAAAACAGGGATATATCTCTTTTTTTTTCCCACATCCAAATTCACAGACCCTCTGAAATCTGTTCGTGGATTCCTTGGTGCTCCATGGATCCCAGGCTAAGAAAATTTAGTTAAGTAGGATGCTTTCAAGAGTTGCTATAGCCAAGCCTTTCTGGAGAGCAATCTGAAATTATGCCCAAAGAGCTATAAATACTTTCATACCCTTTGATCCTGCAATACCACTCCTAGGGTTATATACCAAAGAGATCATAGAAATGAGAGAAATACCCATATGTACAAAAATGTTTATAGCAGCTCTTCTTGTGGTAGCAAAGAATTGGAAATTAAGGGGGTGCCCATCAATTGGGGAATGGCTGAACAAGTTGTGGTATATACATGTAAAGGAATACTATTGTGCTATAAGAAATGAGGAGCAGACGGTCTTCATATTTACTTGGAGAGGCTTGTACAAACTGATGCTGAGTGAGAAGAGTAGAACCAGGAGAAATTTGTACACGATTACAGACACAACGTATGTGTGATGACCAGCTTTGATAGACTGTACTCTTCTCAGCAATGCAGTGATATAAATCAATTCCAAAAGACTCATGATGGAGAGAAATATGTGCATCCAGAGAAAGAACTAGAAAGAACTGAGTTTATATCCAGGTGGAAGCAAAATACCTGATCTTTTTCCTTCTCTTATTTGGTTTTATGTCCTCTTTACCATTTTTCATTCCAGCTGGTACAATTCGTCCTTATAACCTGAATAATGTATAATGTGAAAGTATTTACAGATCCTATACTTGACTATATGCCGCCTTGGTGGAGAGGGGAAGGAGCGGGACAAAATGTGAAACTCAAGGAATTGTGGAATTGAATCCTGTAAACTAAAAAAATAAAATAAAAAAATAAGAGTTGCTATAGCCAAACAAAAAAAAAAACTATCATCCTATGGAAAACCTGGTAAAGACTCTCTTTTACTTAATGATTCTGGTCCTTGGATAATAGATATATATGGTCTATCACTGGCTATATACCCAAAGCCTTTCTAGCTTAGTAGAATCTCCCATAGCTTGTGGTCTGTTGGCATAGCCTCCAAGAGCCCATACTCACCTTCACACAATTATGAGGCATTAGATAAGGACTATCATATTACATGAAGCATAATACTATGTATGCATGTGTCTTATCATGTGACTCTAAACTTAATGAAGGCTAGTACTGTATATTACTTTTTTTTCTGAATGTACAACAGAATTTATCACAGTGCCTAGGCATTCACTAAATATTCATTTAATGGACTTCAGCCTCCTGAACCAAAGACTAAACTAAACTCTGTTCATGATTACATAGACTGAAGTTTCCAACATAAAACTTCAAAGATAAAGATGAAAAACACTTAAAGCAAAACATTTGATTCAATAAATCATATCTACTAGACACGGCAGTTTCTTAATTTCTGTCTCAGCAAAACATTTCACCTCTACAAGACCTCTTTCTGTTGTTTCAAGGCCCCTTGTGCATTTCTTTGTGAGAAGTCTTTCCCAGAAACATTTGGCTAGCCTAAGGAATAGCTTCACATCAACCTACAGTATTTTAGGGATTAAGATATTCTGGATATGCCACAGGTTAGCTGCCCATTGATTATCAATTTGATCTGTAACCCTTCTCAATATTCCTTTAGGCATCTCTACCTGTTCTTACAACCTTCTTCACATTTCATATAGCCTTTCCACCAGGAAACCAGAATACCCAGGTATGTTTGTTATTTATCTTATTCCTCTTCATCTTCTTCCCACAGGGAAGAGCAAAAATCCAGGCAGGACCTCCAGACATCTCCACCCACCCCCAAGGGAAAATAACCCACTCAGTTTTGGAACTCTCTACCCTGAGAGTCCCAAAGAGAGGGTAAGGGAAAATTTAACAGATCCATCCAGCAGACTCCAGAGCATGCTTCACATCTCATTTACTCATCTACTATGAAATCATGGCTTACCTCACCATTTTACTATATGCCCAGTCATTGCATGTATACCAAAACTCTTCCCTCTTTCTACCTCTTACTCTTGTTCTGGGAACAACTGTAAGATCAATACTAATTATAGGACTATCTCCAGTCATCCTGATCAATTTCTGGCCACTGGTCCAAGAGGACTAGGGAAGACAAAGTGACCTTGCACAGCTTTCCCTCACTCAAATCAAAGTCAATTGCAAGTCCTGTCATCAACTCCTTGATGTCAACAAAGGGCAAACCACACACAATATTGCCACTAGAAAGACTGCAATAGTTGATTGCCCTCTGCCTCCATTAACAATTCTGGTGACTGATCACAACCAACTCCCTTCCCTGACCACTATTTCACTACATGTATTCTATCCTCTCATAGAATGTAAGCTCTTGAAGGGCAAGGATTATCTAACTTCTGTATTAGTGTCCTCAGTTCCTGAAACTGATGTATGATAGGCATTAATGAGTGCTTTTGAAATTATTTTTATTTTATTTTAAATTTATGTGATTTTTCTTTATTTTATTATTTATATATTATTTCATTTATCTTAAATACTCATTGTTTGTGGACATCCTGGATGAGTAGGTACTCTCCTGTGTTCTATTTGACAAAATATTAAGGTACAGTGGAAGAAATAGAGGATTAAGAACTGGGGTCATATTCCAGCTCTGATGATAACTCAATGTGTGACCTTGGACAAGTTATTTTATATTTGTGTCTCAGTTACTCTCTCTTAGAGTAAGGGATTTGAAGTAAGAGGTGGTGTGGCACAGAACAAATATATGGGCTCTGGATCTAAAGGATCTGGGACCGAATCTTGGCACTATCCACTTGCTGCCTATGTGGCCATGGCCAAATTATTCAACTACCTTGGGCCTCAGTTTATGTATCTGCAAAATTCAAGGGTAGACAAAATGGCTTCTGAGGCCCCTTGCAACTTTAGACCTCTGATCCTAGATGATCTCTCGGGTTTCTTCCAGATCTGACACACTGCTGTGATTTTTGTAAAATAACCTTTGTTTATGGCAGGGAGAAAAGCAAAAACTGGCCAGAATTAGTGGAGCCGACTGTCCCTCTGCTCTTTTCAGAATATACCAGAGGCTCTTTCTCTTCCAAGGACAAGTCGTTTAGGCAAGGAGAGCTCCATTCTCATTCAGCTCATTGGAAGCACAGAAGCACACTTAAGCCAGTGCAGCAAAGCCCAAAGGCTGAATGCCGCAGTGCAGGGCCGGCAGGAGCCTGGCAGGAGCCCGGCAGCAGTTGTGACCCTTGAAAATTCTGCCCTATTGTTCTGAGGGGACAAGTGCTGCGCTGACATGAACTCCTCTTGGCATTTGGTGCCACCCTTTACGGACATCCACTGGATCCTCTGGTGTCTGTCTGTAAAGGTATTCATTGCACAAGCTGGGGCTGCATTAGAGTGTTCCAACCCTTTTTATTGTGAATAAAGTAGATGAACTAAATGGGAACAATTCATTTTCAAATGCCTCTGTCCCTGAGGAGGTAGGCTGACTTCATAGGCTCAATCACAGGAGGGTAGCTGGCTCCAGCATAGTCTTTAATTTTATGTTTGTCTTCCCCCATCCCCAAGCCCCCACCCCAGGAAGCTCCAGAAACTGCCCGTGATTTCCTGCCATCTCTTCCCCAGGACTCCTTCCCCAGGGAGCCCACAGATATTGGGGGCAGGGTGAGAGGGAAGAAACAGATTGCTGAACTAGCTCATTCCACAGCTGTCCTAGTTTTTTTTTCTTTTTTTTTTTCCCCCCGCAGCTCCAACAAGGGAAAAAGAAGTCAGCTACAAACCAAACCGCAGCACACACATCTTTTTACAATCCTGTCAGGCACGCTTTAAAGGCTAGGAAGAAATAGGGTCACTGTGATTTAGGTTGACACCCAAGTCACGGAGGCAAATGTAGCCTGATCAATGCTGCTGGTGTTGTTTTATGTTTGATTTCAGGGTCAAGGAGCCTCAAAAAAATAATTCTTCTGTATTTGAATGTCTTTCTCCCAAGAAGCTCCAACAATTTATGTCAAAGCAAGGTATTTAATGGGAAAAGAAAAAAAAAGCTTTGGACTTGGATCCAATGTCCTTGGATCGTAGGACAAGGTTTGAGTCCTGATTCTGCCAATAACTAACTAGGTGACCTTCAGCAAGTCTCTTAGTTTCTCTCATCTGGAGCTTCCTGATTGGTAAAGTGAGGGTAACAATACTTATATTTCTTCCTTCATTCAGTTGTTTTGAAGATCAAATGTGAATTTATTCGGTGTTTTTGATACAAGGTGCTATATAAATGAGTTGCTATTGTCTTCTCAAGCTCAATTTTAGTCATGAATATTACTCCCTTCGTCCTGCTGTATCACTTGATGGGTGAACTTTTAAAACAACTCTTTTGTATGTGAAAGATAAAAATTATTTTAATCTTTTACAAATTAGAAAATAGAGTCCCAGAAAGTCAGAACAAGAAAGTGGTAGAGCTCTGACCTGGAACCTGGGATTTCTAATTTCCAACTCCTTGGTCTAATATACTAAGCTATGTAGAACTGAGTAAATGAGGAAGTCATTATGATCAAAACAAACTATTCAACCACTCCATCAATGAATATTTATCTTATCGGGCACTTATTTTTTGTTAGGCACGTTGGTAGATGGCTATAGAGAAGAAAAAGCATGTAAGATGCCCTTTCCCTTCACAAATTTAGAATCTATAATTGAATAAAGAGTCATGAGTACATGCAAATAGGAAATAATGGAAGATGCAAAACAATATTATAAGATAGTCCAAAGAACTAACTTAAGATAAATAGATAGGACAAACAAAACAAATTAGTCAAAACTAAACCTCATCAGAATGAGATTGAAAATATCGTAGTAAGTAATCTTCATATTGGCCTTCAAATTTTTAAAATAATGTTTGGGTCTATTGATCAGGAGACTAGTACTAAAGGCTTAAGTTTATACCCTGAAAATTAACAACAGTTGTCATTATTATCTTAATAGGCATTATTCGTATTTTTCGCCATGCTTCACTCTGCATCAGTGTGTACACATTTTCCTTCTTACAAAACAATAATATCCCATTATATTCATATAACACATTTTGTTTAGCCATTACCAAATTAATATGCACTCACTTTGTTTCCAGTTTTGTTCCTTTGTTTTGTTTTTTACTAGCACAAAAGACATTGCTAAGAATATTTTGGCATACATGGGACCTTTATATATTTGACTTCCTTGAGTTTTATGACTAGTACATAGGCACCACATTTTTAAAAATTTCTTTTGTTGAAAGCTTTGTTTTTGCATTATAGTAATTTCAGGGATGAGGTAGGGGGAAGAGACCCCTCTCTTAGGCTTAACCTTACCTTATAACAAAGAAGTCATTTCCAGAGAGAACCACTACACACATACACACACATACATTGAATTTTCCCCTTTAAAAAAGAAGAGTTAAAGGAAAAAAGAAGAGTTAAAGGAAAAAAATACCTGCTACATCAGATATCATATTCTTCAAAGGACATTGACAAACTGTAATACATACAGAGGAAGGAAACATGGATGGTGAAAAGTTTAGGACCTAGGCCATATTAAAATTAGTTTACAGAATTCTGGATTTTTAGCTTTGGTAATAAGAGCCTTGGAGGAAGATGAAATCATTGACTTTAAGTATTTGAGAGCATGTCATACAGAATAAATCTTAGACTTAATTGATTTTACCCAAGAAGAAAGAACTAGGAGCAATGGATGTTGCAGCTTGTTGTGATGAAACAAATACAAGATTAAGAGTCAGGGAATTTGGATTTAAATACAAACTCTGCATTTTCCACCTTATATGATCTTGGATGACTCATTCACCTTCTCTGAGTCTCAGCTTTTCAACCATAAAATACAGTGGAGGAAGTAGATGACCTTTAAGATATCTTCTACCTCCTGGTCTTTGATCCTATGAGATAATCAGAGTACAAGTTTAGTTAAAAATGGATTTAGCTGAAAACCTACAGGGCATAGGAGGAAGGAAGGAAGGAAGGAAGGAAGGAAGGAAGGAAGGAAGGAA
>NW_027186304.1:73551160-73566577 GCF_028583685.1 Petaurus breviceps papuanus | reverse complement strand
GGAAGGGAGGGAGGGAGGGAGGAAAGAAGGAGGGAAGGGAGGGAGGGAGGGAGGGAGGAAAGGGTAGGAGGGAGGAAGGGGTAAGAGGGAAGATAAGAAAGGGAGGCAGGAAAGAAGCACTTATAGTGCCTACTATGTTCCAGGCACTTTGCAAAGGACCTTACAAATACTATTCTTTAATCCTGACAACCATTCTGGAGGTACGTGCTATTATTATCCCTATTTTACAGTTGAAGAAACTGAGAGAGACAGATGTTAAGTGACTAGTCTAGGTTCACACAACTTAAGTGTCTGAGGCTGGATTTGAACTCAGGTCTTCCTGACTCCAGATCCTATGCTATACCCACTGTACTCTACCAAGGGATTAGCAGGTCTACCAAACAGTTTGCCTAGAAATTAGCAGAAGTTTTCAGATGACACCACAAAAGACTTTAGAATGCTAAAATTAGCATATCAAGAAATAAATAAAGCAAGGGAAATTAGTCATGGAAGATATAGGATAATGTAATTTTTATTTGCATCCATCAACTGTGTATAAAATTACAATATAATCATGATATTTTCTTTCTAAAAAGAGCACGTTAAATAGTATTTATCCAAAGCCAAAAGGCAACATCATCTGTAGTGCAAAACTGCTAGAGGTCTTTCCTGTGAGGTAAAGGATAAAGCAAGTATATACATCATCACTACAATTATTTGATAGATAAGTAGAAATGTAGGTTATAAAAATGCAACAGGAAAAATAAATTGCAGGGAAAAGCATAGGCAAAGAAGAAGCAAATTATCACTTTTTGCAGATGAGAACCCTAGATACAACTAAAAGTTAATTTTGAAAAGAACTCCAGCAAAGTAGCAAGATATAAATAAAACCCACATCAATCTGTAGCATATATTGTATATTACCAACAAAAGCCAACAGGAAGAAACAGAGAAAATCCATTCAAAAAAATGCAGGATGTACAAAATATCTGGGAGCTCACCTACCAAGACTCAAGGAATTATATGATTAAGACTATTAAAAAAAACTTTATAGAAATAGAAAGATCTAAATAATTACTACTGCTTGGATCATGCTAAAATCATAAAAATGTCAATTCATTCATTTATTCATGCCTCATCAATAGAAATTGAAAAGTATTTTTTATAGAGCAATAACAATAACAATATCCATCTGGAAGGGCAAAGTCAGACATCTCAAAGGAAATAGTGGGTAAAATGTAGGAAAAAAAGACCTAGCAGTGCCAGATGTCAAACTGCATTACAATGTACAAGGTAGGAACAACCAAAACCAATTTGTACTGGTTTTTAAAAAATAGAATAACAAATTATCTAGAAGCCAATGAACAAGCTCATGAACAATATTCAATAAAGTCAAACACCCCAATTACTAGGGTAAAGATTCTTTTTATACACATACATACATATCTACATACATGCATATACATACCTTTATATATATATAAACACATATATTACACACCTATATAATTACACACACATATTGGAAATTGGAAAGCAGTTTGGTAGAAATAAGATTTAGACTGACATTTCACACCATATTCCACAATAGACTCCAAATGTATGAAATACCCGTAAAAGGTAACAACATAAATTGGTGGGTAAGGGAAGAAAATACCTTTCATATCTATGCACAGAAGAATAGAGAGACTCACAGGAGATAATGCAAACAGCTTTGATTAGATAAAATTGAGAAGTTTTTGCACAAACAAAATCAACATAACTAAAATTAGAAAGGAATGAGTTAACTGGGAAAAATAAACTAATTTTTCTCAACAAAATTGGGATATCCAAAATTTATAGGGAACTGATAAAGCTATAATGATGATAATAATAAAAATAGAGCGTTTATATTGTTCTGTAAGCTTGGTAAAGCACTTTATATACATTATCTCATTTGATCCAACAAATCTATGGGGTAAGGGCAATTATTATCTTTAACACCTGAGAAAATTGAAGCGGAAAGAGGTTAAGTGACTTGTCAAGGGTCACACTCCTAGTAAGTATCTGAAGCAGCATCACAGTCATTCTCCAATAAATAAATGTTCAAACATTATGAATAGCAGTTCTCAAAGAAAAAAAGCAATTTTTCAAATAAACTTCAAAATATTCCAAATCAGTAATAATATAATAAATTCAAATTAAAACAAATCTGATATTTCACTTAAGGTCCATCATATTGGCAAAGATTTAAAAAAAACAAAGAAAAATATAATTGTTGGAAAGAATGTAAAAAGACAGGAACACTGAGGCACCGTTAACTGGGTTATTAAGAGTTCTAAACATTCTGGAAAGCAATTTAGAACTCTACCTCAAAATTCACTAAACTACCAATACCACTTGACTCACTAATACCACTAGTAGGGATATAAACCCAAAGAGATCAAAGAGAAAGGGAAATAAACCATATGGGCAAAAATATTCATAGGAATACTTTTGTCATTGCAAAGAACTGGATACTAAGACTTTCCATCAGTTTGGGGAATGACTAGAAAATTATGGTATATGAATATAAATAAAAAAAGAAATTCAAACAATTTGCATTTTAAAATAATGATAACTTTTTTAAAGATTTTCTGCTTAATACAGTGACCTAGTATGTGTTCAACAGTCCAATAATAAAGTATACTTCCCACCTGTCGACAGATAGGTCACAGATTATTTTTCAAAGACATACAGTAGCTAGTGGTCTATGGATTTGATAAAGTAAGTTTTTGTAATGTCATAGACACCTTCTCCAGGCAAACAACATTCCTTCTAAATGCTAATGTCAAATGTACACATAGTTACTTCTGTATCTCACAGTAGGGAGTCATCAGTGAGACAGACGTGCAGAGGAAGACCAACAAAAAATATAAAAATGTGAAGAACATGGCACTAAATAAACCATACAAAGGACACAATTTATAGTAAGACATCTGATATAATAAAAAGGCAGAGATCACCTTGTTTGACTGGGGAACATGAGTGGGAGGCTACTGAACTTTTTTTCAACTCTTTGTGCATTTCCACAAATGACTGTCAAAGCTCTGTGAATATTGATTTGGAGGTTACAATAATTTTTAGTGAGTAGGTGAATTCTTCTGAATATGAAAATGAGAAATGATTCCTTATCTTTTGATCATTTATTTGCTTGAAAATTACTCTAAGTTTGCTTTAAACACTTATTAGGTGCATGTATGATGCTTGCTAAGTCACTTGATCTCTCTCAGCCTCTATTTTCTATAAAATGGGGATAATTATTGCCCCTACTTCATAAATTTTGGGGGGTCATATGAGATAATGTGTGTAAAGTGTTTTGCCCAGTTTAAAGAACTATATAAATGCTTTATTATTATTATTATTTTATATTTTAATCAGCTCCCTATAAGTTTTGTATATTGGAATTATATTAGAAAAAATCAATGCATTTTAATAGTTAATTGCTTCCTTTCTCATTTTAGCTGCATTGATTTTGTTTGTGCAAAAGTTTTACAATTTTATATGATTGAAAGTGTTTATTTTGTCTCCTCTTAGTCTTTCTATTCCCCTCTATGAAGAAGTGAAAGGTATTTCCTTCCTCCTTAAGTGAAAGAACAACAAAAGGAAGAAAATGAAAGAGAAACTCTGAACCATGGGTGAGCTGTACTAGGCAAAAGGCTTTCCTTTAATTTTTTTTTACTTTTTTTTTGGAGGGGGGAGGGCAGGGCAATTGCAGTTAAGTGAGTTGCCCAAGGTCACATGGCTGGTAAGTGTTAAGTGTCTGAGTCTGGATTTGAACTCAGGTCCTTCTGACTCCAGGGCCAGTGCTCTATTCACTGTGCCACCCAGCCACCCTAAAAGGTTTTCTTAAAAGAACTAAGTAGAACT
Source organism: Petaurus breviceps papuanus (assembly GCF_028583685.1). Taxonomy (NCBI): domain Eukaryota; kingdom Metazoa; phylum Chordata; class Mammalia; order Diprotodontia; family Petauridae; genus Petaurus; species Petaurus breviceps. The sequence goes on along the minus strand of NW_027186304.1, from coordinate 73,562,710 downwards.
GGGCCTTATGAGTATCCTGTACTCTATGGAGTGTTAATAAGGATTCAAAGGAACAAGCAGGTTTCAAGAAATTGGCAGTCCCCTATTAAGGAATACAGAAGTAACTGTAGAGACTTGATATTACATTTAGAAGGAATGTTGTCTACCAGGAGAATGTATTAGAAAATATTAAAGAGAGTCTTTGGCTTATCAAACTCATTGACCACCATCTATTCCATGTTATTCATGGGGTGACAAATGATACTGCTAGAAGAAATCTTTGTTAGTATAACAATGAAATCATAGGCAATCATATGACATATTCAAATATGTCCTTCATTTTTCTGCCTGTGATTTTGTAGTCAGAATAGGCTATCTCTTCTTCAAGTTGAAAGTTGAGATGGTAGAAGACAGAGGGATATGGTGAGTGAATAGTTGAATATATAAATGATGTTAAAAACAATGAGATTTTATTTTCTTCATAGTTGCTTAAGATACTGAAATAATGGGCTTCTGACTAGCTATAGAATGCCTTTCATGAAGACTGACAAGAACATGCCCCTGGAAATTTGCTGATCTGATCAAAGAAAATAGAGACATTGGGTAGCTGGGAATAGTCTGCTAAAGTTATCAATCTAGTAACCATATTGGACGTAAGATATGATATTGAAAAAGGAGAAACAATAGTAGAAACATTCAATAATTCACAGAAAAAAACCCACCATGGAGGACACCAATAAATAACCCTTTGGCCTCAAGTATCTCTGTAACAGCATAAAGAGTACAGACAATAAAGTGAATTCAAGATTTGAGCACTACAAGGTAACAAGAAAACTCATAGATAGGATGAGATGAATGATTAGAATATAGCAATAGTAGGGTATACTTTCTCAAAAGAAGTATATATTAAGATGACAGCCTAAGTAGCAAGGTGATTTAAGAAGATATAAACCTGTATGAACAATTACAAACCTGGAGAAGCATGAAGGAAGATAAAAAGATAAAAGGAGGAGAAACAGAAATGTAATTATTTAGGATACATGTAGGATGCCTAGGCAGAAGGAGGAAATTGATGATGAGTTCCTGGTACAAATTATCGAATTCGAACAGATAAGATGAACACAGAGGACATCTACTAAAACATTCATTTGATATATAATCCATGGAGTTGAAACCAATCAAAGCTGCAGATGTGAAGTGGAAAGTTAGTAATGAATAGAATGTGGTGAAAACAAGTGGATGACCTGAAAGACCCTTATTAATAGTTTTAACATGAGAGTCATCTATAGTAGAGGGAGAGAGAAAAGAATGGAAATCGAAGAACCTAAGTTCAAATTTCAGGGCTGACACTTACTGTCTTGGGTAAATCATTGACTAGGACTAATCATTTAAAATCCTTTTGGCATCAATTTCCTAATTTGAAAAATAAAGGCTTTGGCTAACTTGATGTCTAAGGTTCCCTTTGGCTGCAACATTCTGTGACTATCTGGAAATAAGAAGTATATGAAGGCTTCATTCAGAGAAGGAAAGTGACATAATTAGAAAGACATTTTCAAGATGATGATTTTTTTTCCATATAAAGAGACAGTTATGATTCTAAGAGCAAAGCAATTAGAGAAGGAACCCAGGTGTGGCTCTGGGGATAGATATGTTCAATAGATTCTATGTTCTATAGATTGCCTCATTTGTTCATAGTTTGTTTCTCTTTCTGATGATTTTTTTTAATAAGGAAACAAAGACATGAAGAAGCAACTTCCTCCAAAGTCTTAGGCTAAAATTCAGGTTTCTTGCTCTCTTCTTTTGAATTAGACCAGGTTCCTTCCTTAAATGCCACTTTTTTTCATTAAGGTTGCTTTCCTCCTTTGTTCCAATAACCTCCAAAAATAGAATGTGTCTAAATTTTATGGGTGCTAAGTCCCAAGTCATACAAATAAAGGGTTTGGAGATGGTTGCTTATAGTAGATGAAAAGTGTTACAGATTGCCAGAAATAATAGAAGAAAAGAAGCAAAAGGCCCTAACTTTGTCCTTTCTCCCTGGTGTCTAACCTAAGACTAACAGGGATTTAGAGAGAGAGAGAGAGAGAGAGAGAGAGAGAGAGAGAGAGAGAGAGAGAGAGAGAGAGAGAGAGAAGTCTGCAGTTGTCTTGCTGTGCTCAATTAGTATTCCAGCCACACACTGTCCCATCAGGGGAAAATGCTTCCCTCACACACGTGTTCAGGATATCACTGTGATGGATCTGAGCTAGGGCCTCTCCAAACACAGTGACCATCTGCTAGGCAAAACATAGGGGTCTGACAAGCAGGAGCCATTCAGCCCTGTTGTTGGGCCACATTATTACATATTTGACAAGGGTAATGAGGGGCTGTCATTAACCTTACATGACAGTTGCTACAATGACACACTAAAGCAAGAACAAAGAGCAGAACTCAGTAAAAAGGCACCTACTTCTCATTTAACCCTGGAATTATGAGACACCATTATTCCTAACGGGGGCTGGCAGGCCTGGGGTTAATTTCCATTTCTGTGTCTGCTTGTTCTCTTTTTAAAATGTATCCCTCATATGGCTAAGGAAGCTGTTTTATCAAGGCTGTTGGGAAGGCAATGCATTATTTATCGTAACACACTGAGATGCAAGAACAGAAAGGGTCTCCTGGAGGAGTGAACAAACAGACAGATTTCAGGAGCCCCTATGATGGCCTGAAATAACAGATCTGAACCCTGTCTGTGATATTTAAGGTAATCATTACCCCAATATGGCAGTTCTCTGCATTTCCTGGAAGATTAGGCTCAGGCTTAAAGGCAGAGGGCACTTTGGCCAAGGGAAAAAGGCCCTTTTCTTCTTGAGGTCCTAAACTCAAGACAAACCCATAGCCATATCAGATGTTTGATTAAAGCCAGAAGTGCAGAAGTTGAAACATCAGTATGAATTCCAGTTTCATGGATTCACAACCACTATTCTTCTAGGCTTCCAGGTTCATAGCCTTGCAGTCATGTGTAAATGCTCTCTCCCTTCACTCCACATATCCAGTCAGTTACCAAATCTTACCATTTTTATCTCCACAACTTCCATGACATCTAAGTCTTTCTCTCTACTCATATATAGCTACCACCTTGGCTCAGGCCTTTATTCTCTCTCACCTACATTGCAAAGACATCATACTCACTGTACCTCTCTCAAGTCTCCGTGTACTTTAATCCATTCTATACACAGCTGATGAAGTGATTCTCCTTAGTTACTGAGATGATTATGTCATCTCCCTACTCAATAAAATCCAGTGACTTCCTATTGACTCTAGGATAAAATCTGAACTGCAGAATTTAACTTTTAAAATCATCCCAACCTCTCTTTCTGGCCTCATTCTAAGTGACTCCCCTTCCTGCACTCTATTGTTAGGCCAAATTGGTCCTCTCACTTTTCCTCACAGAATGCACTCTATCTTCCATTTCTTTGTCTTTATATGGGTTGTCACCTAGTGACTGGAATGTCCTGAAACTCAAAGAATTCCTCATTTACTTAAAGACTCAATTCAAGAACTACCTTTCACATGAAACCTTTCCAGAATTTCCCAACCACTGATGCCCACTCTACCTATCTTGTCTTTATTCTGGATATACTTATATACACATATATCATTTCCCCTGACAGAATGTAAGTTCCCTGAGATGAGGTATTATTTCATTATTTGTCTTTAAATCCACAATCCCTAGCACTGTGCCAAACACATGGTAAACCCTTAATAAATACTTACTGACTAGTTGATTGATTGATTTTTAGAACCTTGAGGAATCTCAAGAAATCATATTGTCTAGGTCTCTGCCACTAGGCAACCAATGTCATTATCATAATTTTTTAAATGAGAAAACAACAGCAGACTCATAGAAACTGTGAGGTTTGTATATGTTGCAAAGTTATATTGCCACTAAATGATAGAGAAGGTGATAGAACTCTTGTCTTTTGGCTGATATTGCTGTGATTTCTTCACCCCACCACTAAGTTACCTCTTTGAATTTTTTAATTTTAAATGAAAACTTTTTGATGCCACCTTTGTTTGTACAATGACCATGAAGAGTTTATTAAAGCCATGTATTTTATCTATTTTCTTCAAATTTAACCTTATTTAAGGATTCTATTAAAGTCCTATTCTCATGCCTCATCCTGGAATGGATCTAACCTAGCCTAAGCTATCAAAAACTATGCCAAAAAGGTTCAAATTTGATAAGTGCTATGAGTTAGAGAAGAAAATGGCAAACCACTCCGTTATCTTTGCCAAGAAAACCCCTAATGGGGGTCACAGAGAGTAGGAACTTATTGAAAAATGGCTTAACAAAAAAATCAAGCTCTAAAGGATTAAAATAAGAGCCCAGTTATGGATCACAGTTTCACATGCTTCGACCTTACAGGACATCTAGTCTAACACAATCATTTCAGCGATGAGGAATTCCTTATTTGCATTCCTTATGAGAATAGGTCTATGTACTCTCCAGGGTGGTTCCACAGTGATGAACTTTCTGGTATCTGCGCAGGGTTTGTCATGTGCCCTGGAAGAGGAAGAGTCCATACGAATGGAAACTACAGGACCCAGAGGTATCAAAGGAGGAAAAATTTTGCAATGTTAAAGTTACTTTTAGTTAATAATCAGCATTTATGTAGTGCTTTAAGGTCAGAAAAGCACCTCACACGTGCATTTTCATTTGATCATCAAAACTACAAAAAATAGGCATGATTGATCTTCAACTTCATTTTACAAAGAAGGATCCCAGGGCCGGGAGAGGTTAAGAGATTTGCCTTAGGTCACATGGCTAGTTTCATGTGAAAGGCAGGATTTGAACTCAGGTCTTCTAACTCTGAGTACAGCTCTCTATTTACTTTACTGTCTGGGCACACATCAAAATCTTGGAGGCTGAGTCTAAATAGTAATAATAATAACATATGTAGCACCTACTGTGTGCCAGACACTGTTTTAAGTACTTTACAAAGATTACATTTGATCTCACTTGATCCTCACAACAATTCTGTCCCAACAACTAATCTGAGATCAGATTTGAGATCGGGTCTTCCTGACTCTAGACTCAACCCTGTATCCACTAGCTGCTTTTCTCTCCCATCCAATCTATGTACCATTAGCACTTCTAAAATAGATGGCTGTCATCAAATCACTAAGAAAATTTTTGCAAGAATTCTTTGGGATCAAACACTGTCTTTTGTCCTTCTTTGCATCCCTAGCATTTAGCACAGTGGCTGACAGATAGTGTATAAGCTCATTAGGTATCTGTTGACTAAGTGCCTTTCTATCTGTAAGATTTTGTTTGATGATTATTGGTAGATTGGGTAACCTAGTGGCGGGGCTGGTAGGACTCGAAATCAGGTAGCCCAAGTCATTTAACTCTCTCATCCTCAATCCCTTCAACTATAAAATGGGAATAATAACACCTTCCTCATAGGGTTGCAAGGACCAAATCAGTTAACAAAGGTAAATCATTTTGCAAACCTTAAATGTGATACATAAATGCTAGCTATTGTAATGATTATTTTTAGTTTTCAAGTAGCTACATCTTCCTGTTTCCAATCCTAAAGCCCTGGAGGAGACAACTCATACACAAGGGAGTGAACTTGGCTTGTTTCCATAAGAACAAAAGAAAATGAAAATAAAGGGAAATGAATTATTCCATTTCTCTCAGGGCTCTGGACTCCTTTCTGCCATAACCCAGCAGTCTCACCCTGCAAGATCACTCCACAAAGGAGTAGGGAGAACGGAGATCTTTCCTCTGATTGGTCAGTTTCTCCTGATGCCTCTGTTTTAAGAAAGGAGCTCAGGCCTGCTATGTTCACTCCATTGCTCTCTGGGCTCTTTTCCTGACTGGCTGCACTTATTTTCCCACCACATCCTTCCCCCCCACCCCCATCGCCTGCTTTTCAGCTTCCTTTTATGTGTTGTCTGCCTTCTTTAAAATGTAAACTCTTTGAGATTAAGGATTGTCTTTCTCTTTGTTTATTTGTATCTCCAGCATTTAGAAGGGCACCTACAAGTGCTTAAAAAAGGCTTGTTGACGTATCTAAAGGATGCTTCTTACACTTGAAATCTATCCCAGTCAGGTGTGAGAGCAACATAGAAGTATCAGAAAGTTTATAAAAAATAAACAGGAAAAAACAAAGAGTGATAAATGGACAGCTGTAACAGAATTAGTGGGATGGAAAAAGATCTGCACTAGAGGGCTAATGTAGTATATTTCTCTATTCAGGAACTTTGATGATAAAATGGATAAGGAAAGATAAAAGCATTTTTTTCCCTTAAATCTGGGCCATCAGTGCAGCACATCTTTCCCCAAAACTCTAGTTCTGAGTCAGAACCAGCTTCATAGGAAGATAGTTTTTAAAAAGGCCCCAGGTTAAAGAAAGGATTCACCATGGGGCATTGATTCCTATGAAGTAAAGAAGATATCACAGGATGTGTCATTCCAAAGTTAGACCTGAGGCGACCACATACCTTGACAATTTTCTGATACTTGAATATTCTTTTAAACCAGAATTGTGGAGAGTTGTTATCTGCCCTGGTAAGAACTCCTGGAACAGTTAATCATAATAGTTGGAGATTTACACTATTTTCTCCTTATGAGAGCTTGACTAAAAGCTCCAATGTAATTGCAACTTATAGCTCAAAAGCAAGATTTTAAAAAGCATGATGAATTTCACATCTGTGCAGCGGTACATTGTTCCAGTTACAGCTACCAATGTGGGTTTATTCCACAAAGCAGATTGATTTTTAAAGTTCTGGGCAGACATTTCTCAGAGTCATATTGCTGTTCTGACTGCCTTAGGACAGAGCTACTACAGACAATTTGATGGAGGGGAAAAAACAGCGAGGCTGAACTTTTTACCTCTGGTCAAATAAAGCTTCATAAAGGTAAACTCAAGTTAATGTTCCCCTGCAATAAGTTTCTAGTTCAGAAGTTCCACCTGACAGACTGTAAGGGATGATTGGAAAATTTTCCATATATAATATATTAAATAATATTAGTGAAAAGTCCAGCTAATGTGAATAATATCCATTATATAATGTACAACTAGATTTTCACCTGTTCTAATTATTTGTACATTACCTTCAGTAAATAAACACTTCACACTTTATGAAAGTTTGATCTAGCAGGCCTTTCACATCCCAGATGTGGAAGTGGGACAAATGCTATTTTCACACCCTGGGTGTGATCCTCGTGTTTAGCTGACAACAGCAGCCATTATGAGAAAAGAAGGAGCAGAGAATCCTTTGCTGTAATTGAAAAAAAAAATTGGGAGAGATCAGAAATGTTGGTTTGTATTTTTGTTTCTGTGATGTTCCCTGGGTGGAGGGGTGGATCAGGGAGGAGAGAGAATTTGATTTATCCAAATTGTCCATATAGATGGAAGACAGTCATTGCTCAAATTATCTAGTTATGTTCAACTTGATATCTTTTTGCCTGTATAGACAAAAGCTGAGGGAATAATGAGCATTTTGTTCTGTTCTGATGCATTCATAATTATCAATCATTCTGTCAATCCTAAGCAAAATGTTAGTTTTTTTGTATATGCAGATTTTGGAGTACAATTACATTTTCATCCAGGATTCTATCCACAGATAAACAATGTGCTTTTTTTTTTTAATGCATGCACTCCTTAACCTCTTTGAGCACCATTTCCCTTGCCAGTAAAATGGGGGTGTTAGGTGCCACTTTGTCTACTTTATAGGGCTGGTATGAGGAAATCACTTTGTAAATGATCAAATCTCATATAAATGTAAGCTATCATGACTATTAAATCATAGGCAGAAATAGGGAGCACAACAGTTTTGGTTGTTAGTGGGAATAGGGCAAAGGTTTTCAGCTCTACCTGGGTCTTTTCAATCTCCGTAATGCAGGGATAGGTATGTCAAGCAGGGACATGTTGGGTAGGGGTTTGAAAAGAATGCCCTCTTGCCAGTTCCACCAGTTCCTGAGCAATTTTGCTAAGTGGCTTCCCTAAGGATGATTGAAGAGTCATCAGACTGGTAACCCAGAGGAAAGATAAGAGTTAAAGGGAGTCTTGGAACATAAAAAAAAGTGTTTAAAAGGAAGACCTTGGTAGTAACAAGGGAAAAGAGTTCAAAGGATTGGGGGCACCCAGGTAGCACAGCAAGTAAGAGCACCAGCCCCAGAATCGGGATGACCTGGGATCAAATCCGGGCTCAGACACTCAGCACCACACCCAGAAATAACTGGCCGTGTAACCTTGAGCAAGTTACTTAACCCCAATTACTTTAAAAAAAAAAAAAAGGAGTTCAAAGGAGAGGCATAAAAATACCTAAGAGTTTCTCGAGCTAGCAGTTTCTATATGGTTAGGTTGACATCATAAAAGAGCTAAACACCAGGTAGTTGGTTCCTCCACTGGAGAAAGATACCCTATAGGACCTAAAAACTAAAACATAATACATAATAACTGAAAGTATCCAAAGCTGTGGCAGGCCCATTGGATCCAGAGAGTGCACAACTATCTCAAGGTAAAGACATTTCTAACACATCTGGGGAAGAGAGCCCATTCCTGTTAACTCCTGATTCAAACATAGTACATCTTCCATCGAACAGGAGAGCCTTGCAGCCTTTAGAGCAAAATCAAAGCAAATGATAAAAAAAAACATCATCAACAGCAGTAGGGATACCCAGTAGAGAGAAACTCAATAGTGAGGAGAACAGGGTAGTAGAAAGCTCTAGCTAAAGAGAGAAAGTAGCCCATGCAATGATCTCTCACCAGATTTGTAATTCACAATCTCAGAGATGTGAGTTGAATCAGGGGTGTGTGTGTGTGTGTGTGTGTGTGTGTGTGTGTGTGTGTGTGTGTGTATGCACTAGCCATGTGATTTGAAACCTGTTCCCATTCACATATGTTCTCTATGTGTCAGCCCTCCATGAAATGTTCTTTCATCCTCAATGCTTCCCTTCATGTGCCAGCCTCCTCATTGTGGTAACCTGTAAGATAGTGTAGGTATTTGGGGATCTTCTTGCCATCCTTTTGTGCTACTTACTTATCTTTAGCATCGAGCTGCTGTGCCCTCTGGTTGTCTTGCAAATTGAAATATTGGGGGGGGGGTGTTCATGAACTATAGTCTTTACTGGAAGATACACATCCACAGTATATCTTACACTTAGCTAGTATGCAAGGTGACTCATGAGTGTAGTAGAAACCCAGCAACAACATATAGAAAATAAGAGGTTCAAAGAAATAGCATTTTTAGTTTATGAATATATTCATACTTTAATACTTCGAAGAGATTTTAATTTTCAACAAATGTAACTTGCAACCCATTTATTTATGAGGAAATATGTTTGAATTGGTCCAGGCAAAAGGATCCACCAACTAAAGATCAACTTCCCAGTGAGGAGAAAGAAAGAGTTACTATACTGAATTATGGTTTTCAAATGATAGATAATCCATTACCAGGCCTGTGTTCAACTGCCAAAGCCTGTTTACCACTGGAATAATCTAACATAAACATGGGATTATGTTCCTATTATTCTGAGAAATTTGAGTATAACTTGAGTGTAAAATTCACCATCAGATTGCATTATTTTCCATTCATTTTTATTTGGCTCATAAACATAAAGCAAGGTCTCAGTTGTTTAGTCATGAGAAAATATCCTACCTCATGACTAATTAATAGCTATCCACCTAGTGGATAGAGTGCTGGGCCTGGAGTTCAAATTGAGCCTCAGATACTTTTTAACTGTGTGATCCCAGGCAAGTCACTTAGCTCTATCTGTCTCAGTTTCCTCATCTGTAAAATGGAAATAATAATATCACCTACCTCACCACCTACCTTCACTTGTTGTGAAGATCAAATAAGCTAATATTTGCAAATTGTTTAGCCCAATGCCTAGTGCATAGGTGGTACTACATAAATTATAGCTATAATAAGTATTAGTAGTTCATGATCAACGAATGAATGGATAGATGAGTGAATGACTTCTACCTACAGAATTGAAGCCTAAATTAAAATCTTATAATAAATTAAAAAGATGAAATTTCCAACATCAAATCACAAAGCTAAGAATGAAAAGTGCTTAAAGGAAAGCATTCAGAAGACTAAGAAAGGTTAGAGGTAATAACCTTTTATGACTTGTATGTTGTATTGTTATTAAACCTAGATTGTATGCTCATCATCAGCTTGGGCCTGAATTCCACGTTTTTGGTTTTTTGTTTTGAATTCGGTGGCCTGACTAAATAACCAAAGAGGGAAAGGCAGGTAGGTGCCAACAGTTCAACAGGGTGATTTCTCCTTGTTCTCCACTGGGCCACTGAAAATGTGTATGAGTAGCAGGGAGGGAATTTGACTAAGCAGTGAATAGTGGGCAGGAGTAATGTTGGAGGATCATGCATTCCAGAATTATCAACTGACTTCCTGTGGCCTCTTATCTCAAAAGACAACTGAATAGGAAATAGATCAAGGGTGAAGTCAATTTGATTTTTTAAAATGTGAAAAATATCATAGCATACATATATATATATGTATATACACATATATGTATACACATACACTCAGAAAATAACCTAATGGATCTAGTTCCATTCCATTCCATCTTGGAAGTCCTGTAGAGATGCCTATTGATTTTTTAATAGATGTTCAGGCAAACCTAATTTACTCTGTCTAAAAATTATTAAAGTTTGTAATGTGTGGAATGGACAGAACAAGTTTACCATATAAAACCTGTCCTGTCTTCTCAGAATAAAATACATGAAGGGAGAAAAAAATAATCAGAAACAATACATCAAACCAAACAAAAATGTCAGCTGTGCACTGTTACCCTGAAAAGGGAATAGAAATTTCATACATTTTAAACAGAAGGAGTGGCTTTGTTCAATGTGTTTGGCACATCGGTGAAGTAAACATGTAATATATAGACACATATATATGTAGAAATATCTATCACTCCGCTTTCAACTTAGCTTAAACATTAAGGATATATTTTTGCAATGAGGTGTCAGTGTAAGTGAGGAACAAGTACTAACTCTGGCATTTGTGGGGTTCAAATCTCACTGCTAATATTTATTACCTGTGTGACCGTGAGCAAAGAACTTAACCTCCCTGGACCTCAGTGTCCTTCTCCATAAAATGAAGGAATTGGGCAAGAGATTTTTGAACTTTCTTCCAAGTCTTGATCTGTGATCCTATAAAATTAATGGTAAGAAAGTGCAGACAGCTATGTTTATTCTTTTTCTTCTGATTTAAAAAAAATGATTACAACATATTGAGGGGACTCAGTAACCTGAACTTTTTCTTTGTTGTAGACAGATTGATTCAGATATGTACTCCCTTGCCCTTGCTTGACTTCTGTCCATGTAAGACACACCCTTAGGGAAGGCTGAGAGGGAATATAATCCAAACCATAGTCTGTCTTTGCTGATAAGCCACAGTACCATCATAGATTGTCCCTGCCATGTGGTTGTGCCCCTACCCTAATGGCATGGCTCCAAGAAGGTCACACAAGATATAACAGGGTATTATTGCAACATATATTTTGCTCTCTATAACACACTGCAAACCTCCAGTTATCATATGACTTTTCAC
>NW_027186304.1:73486038-73550760 GCF_028583685.1 Petaurus breviceps papuanus | reverse complement strand
TCTTCATTGACCAATCAACATAAATATTCCTCCTTAAGTACTTTCACTGAATGTAACTTTCACATGCATGAGAATTCTGGAATTAACCACAATGAAGCAGGCCTGGTTGTTTTTCTTCATGTCAGTAGACTAACACTGACCTTGTTACAAAATGTCTTTCCCATGGTCTCCCTCATCACTTATTCCTTTCTGGAAAAAAGCTGGTGCACTAAGGTTAGTTCAGTTTTTCATTTTACCTAAAAGTACATAGTTAATCACCATAAGCTTGAAAGTGATCTGTTTTTTCATCTTCTTGGCTTTTAAGGACACATGAGATAAATTATTTCAAGATTTCCATACTATCAGCTAATTTTTTCACTTTTGCTTTTTAATTGGAATAAATTTTTTCAAAGAAAAAGTACTACCAGTAATGATAATTTACAGAAATATGTGCATATATCTACTGTATATATTATATAATGTATACAAACAATGCCAACTTATAAAGAAATTTATAATTTGTAAAATACCTTAAAGCTTCCATCAATCAGTCAGCCTCCACCCTGTTCTGTCTTTAATATGCTCTCTAGCTCACTGTGTATAGACAATACAAAAAGGGGGGAAAGATAGTTGCGGTCAGTGTAACTTAAGACAGTTCATAACTGCTTCCATGCATAGACCAATCCTAAGTGTCATCATATGTGATTTATATTCGTATGGAAAAACATGTAAAATTATAAACTGCTGCTTGCCAACATGCTCATTCGTTCCATTTACCTGACACATTACCTTGGAAAAGGCAGAGTGTTTGAACTGCATCATCAGAAACCATTTTTGCAAGTTGCCAAAGCTAGAGCTGTTACACATTTCTATAACAAGACAAAAATATGAGTGCTCAGGACTGGAGGCTTCCTGAACCATGTTTAACTGTGAATTATGAAACACACAAACTGCAAAAGTCAGCCTTGCTGAAAACCACACATCTCTCTATCATCCTGTGCAGTGGTCAAAGAGAAAACCAAATTCCCATGGAATTAATTAAAATGGGAGGATGTCTCCAACAGGACAAAGAGGAAGTCATTAAAGTGAGTTGTTCATTACATGTGAATGCCTTCAGCTTTCCCATTGGTCCACTTTTTTCTAATTTGATTAGTAATTAATTTTGAAGTAGTCGAGATCCAAAATTTAGTCGTTATTCTGTTTTATAGCAATTGGTTTTGACAGTAACAATTAGATGGCAAAAAAAAAAAAGCCGTTGGACCTATGTGGGAAAATAAAACCTTGTTCTGTCTTGAATTCTGGGGAAAAAAAAAGGCAGGGGCTTTAAGCAATGTTTATCAACTTGCCCCATTTCACCTGTATGAAAGCCTGTGTGTATTTTGGGGCAGCATAGTGACCTGGAAAGAGTCTAAGGCCAAATTCTGGCTCTGATACTTCCTAGCTATAAGTAGATCTCAATCTAAGCATCATTTTCCTCATTTGTTAAATGGCAAGAGAAACAGTATACAACTGTTCCTATGTAGTTTTGACAAAAACACTATGAAAATATGAATAATCATTGATAAACTATATAAAATTAAATGTAACAAACCTATTTAGACATAATTCAATGGATAAAATCATTACTTACTTTCAAAGTAAAATCATTAAGAATGCAAAACTCTGTGTGACTTTTCTCAGACTAAAAAAAATCAGATGAGAGGGTTTCTTGCTAAGATTGGGGTTGTACTATATGACCTTTGAGGTTCCTTCCAATTCTGAAATTCTATGTTTCTATATAAACCATATACATGTAATGAATCTAAATTCAAATAAATTCAACATTCATTTAGCAAATATTACATTAAAAGAAACAAAATTTACAAATTTGTTATACTTCTACTATTTTAAACATGAATTAAGCCCAGGCCCACAAGAATTATAATCTGGTATTACATCAGTAAAATTCAACATAATTCCTTGAGTCACTTAGTCCTTTGCCTTTATACCAATGTACATGTGAATCCGACTCTTTGAAATTCCATGATCAGGAATTGTGTTACCTTTTGTCAGAAAAAGATGCTATCATTATTCAGATGCAATTTCAGTTTTTCTTTCTTCAATTTGAGTGTAATACTTTAATAACATTTCTCAAATACATTGCATTACAAAGAAAATAAAAGATCAATTTTATGCATTTAAAAATTGTTTCAATTTGGTTAACCAGGATAACAGTTCTCACAATTTGTCCTTTTCTTCTTATGGATGTACCACCAATTTGAATACAATAAGACAGAGACTGAATTTTAATGAAAGGCTAGAACTTCTAATGACTTACTGAAAACATTATGCTCCTGTGATCTTAATCTTTGTGCAGCATCTTGATTCCAGATTGTCCCTCTGCTAAGATATACTGCTTTGTCAAATCAGCATCATGCCATCTTGCAACCCTGGGATGTTCCCTGATACCTCTCAGTACTTTGAGAGAGGCTAGTAATTATGTCTGGACTCTGCATCTGTTAAGTACATTTAAAGGAAGCTTTAGAGGTTGACTGTGTCAATGAGTTAAGAATGATCACTTTTAGGGTACTGTTTATTCTTAAATCTCAAATTGGAAGCCAATGTGCATATTTAAGAAAAGTTTAGTAAACATTTAAGGGGCCACAAAGATTTTTTTTAAATTAACACAAGAATTATGATGATTCTATTATTTTATCCTATTATATTTAAGAAGTTCAATTTGTCTTGCTTCAAATGACAATATATAGTTAGGATATTACGTGGACATGATTTGGGGGGAAGTATGATAGATATAATAATTATATATAAATTAACTTAAAAGACAAAAGTCAGTATATGTTACCTTTGTTAATAGGAAAATGGGGCTGCTTTAGGCAGCTAGGTGGTACGGTGACTAAAATTCTGGACCTGGAATCCAGAAGACCTGAATTTAAATCCTGCTTCAGAAAGTTAATGATTGTGTGACTGTGAACAAGTCCCTTAATTTCTGGATGCTTCAGTTTCCCCATCTATAAAATGGGGTTAATAAAGTACCTATATCACAGGGTTGATGTGACTATCAAATGAGATATTTTTAAAGCACTTTGAAATTTTATAAAGCTATAAAAATGCAAACTATTAGTATTATTAGACATCACAATCTGAGATGACATAGAGATATCTAAACTGGGGGGAAAGAAGGAGAAATTAGTGTCAGTAACTGTAGTAACAAAGCAAAAACAAACAAACAAAAAACAATTAAAAAAAAGCCAACTCTGAACCTGTACCAAAAACCCTGTCCAAGTTCCACCTGTTACTTCCTGGGACACTTTAAGAAAGGCATAGCCTCTTCAAGTCATCAATTCCTCAACTTCAAAAACTGGGATAAAAGGTCTTCTCTGTCTACTTTACAGGGATGTTGAAAAGTAAAGAAGAGACAAGAGGATAGAGTAGAACAAGCTAAAGTTAGAGGAGTTGGGTTTGAATGTTGATTATCTTTGTGACTGTGGAGAACTCACTTTCCTTCTCTAAACCTGAATTCTTTTTTTCTGTGAAAATAAGGGGATTGGATGAGATGACCCCTAAGGTCCCAGGTCATAAGTCTGAGATAATTAATGTGAAAATAGGCAATAAATGTCAGGTGTTATCCTTAAGGAAAACACAGCATGCTAAGGCACCCAGTTTTTATAGGAAGCATCCAGGGGGCTGCTGTTGGCATCTATTTGTAATTGTTATGTGGTATTGTTGTTGTATTTTTTAAAAAGCATATTGCAAAGTGTTGCTCATCTGCAAGTCTCTAGGTGTGATCATTCAGCCAACGCCCCCATGCTTCACACTCCATGTGAACATTGCTTAATGTTTCTTCACATGTTTCACAAGTCAAACTTTCACCCACAAATGTAAAACAAAATTTTCAGGTTTGTCAGACATAATATTTTCCTGTTGGCTCCTCCATTGCGGTTGTTTAGAGTTTTATGTGGCTGGTTAGGCAAGTGTGGTAACCCAGAATACCTCTGTGTTGGGGCAGGGAAGAGGCGGGTCTTCGAGATTGAGATGACTTACTTGGAACAGGCTGTCTGTCCTCCAGACCTCTCTTTTTCACTTCCTACTCACCCCCTCCCCCTATACTATATCCTGGAAACTTTAATATCCCCTACTAGACACTTGGAAACTTTCATGAATCAGGTTTAAACAACAGTCAGGGCTTCCTGACCCATCTCAAGCACAAGGATTCTTAACCTAGCATCTATGAACACCTAGGACTTTCAGGGCATTTATTCTGTATCTGAATGGGGGGAATACTGCCTCTATTTTTTTTCTAATCTCAAACTGAAATTTTTCATATTCTGAAAAGTCCATAGGTTTTGACAGCCAAAAGGATTCATGACTAAAAAAGACAAAGAAAAACCAACAGTTAAGAACATCTGTTCAAGCATCTCCTTTTCTGCAGCTTTATAAATGGGAAATCAATCATACATGACTAAATAAGAACCACCCTCTTCACCCCCCGCCCCATACACACTCTTGAAAAACCTATTAGTTTGATTGCTACCCTGAGATTGACTTGGCAAAGAACCTAACCATATCACATATTCACTAGAATGAGTGACTAACACCATAGAACAGTCTTTCACTGGAATGTTGGTCACCCCCTTCCTCTTTCTGTCTTTGCATGAAGGCTGTCATATCTAAGATTCCTCCTAAGTGGCCACATGTAATGGAAATGCAAATTTAAAGATCTTCACTGCCCCTAGGCTAAAGTGCGCCTGGAGACTGGGGTGGGAGGCTTGTTTTTCAGTTGATACTTTTTGATTGGCCAGTGGGTCAATAAGGTTGTTACATTCTCTGAGCCAGGAGAAGGCTATATAAGCCCTGATGTGTAGCTTTGTTTTGGGACTCACTTTGAGAAGTGTACTGTGATTTGATCTGAATTCTGGGAAGCCGTTGTTGAGAGTCCCCCGGCTTTGAAAAATCCAGATTTGGAAACCCAGATGTTGACTGGATATGGATGTAATGGTTGGACAGTTTGGAAATCTGTCTACTTGATCTGTTTCTGTCTTGATAATTCTGCCTGTATGCTTCGAAGTTTGGGGTGCTGACCTTTTCCCCCTGAACAAGGTAAACGATATATGTCTGACTGATTAAAGTAAGCTTGTTAACCCATTTTGAGTTGCTTTCCTTTAACAAAGCAGATCCAAGAACCTGTATGGGTGGCAAACCCTGAGGACGCTTGGGGTGCTTGCTGCTCATATCTAAGATTCCTCCTAAGTGACCACCCTGATTGCCTTCTCTCTTTTCCCTCCCCATCAAATCCTCCCACCTCTGGATATTTCATTATATCACAATAATGGAGTGTTTCTTTGTGTTTTATTGACCTCCCTGGGTCTCTGGTGAGAGCATTCTCTAAGTCCTTAAACTGTTAGAATAATGATACTGACATTGGTGTGTAAGTAGAACAGGGAGAACTCAAAGGATGAGTCTAAGATATTACAATGGGTTATGGGGTACTATAGTGGTATCTGTAAGAAATGTGTTTCTGTAGTTATTGTGAAATGATGCCAGCTGGAACAAGCTGCAGATAGTAACTATACATTTATGAGACACAACATAAGTCTTTTATGGTATTGTTTACTTGAAATATTCATCTCACCTCCACCTGACAGGAATGGGGATTGGGAAAACCATGCCCTTTTCTTTAAGACAGAATCTAGTTGATGAAGTTACATTCTTTTCCCCCAAAAAAAATTCAGGTTAAAGGATGACAAGAAGAAGTGAAATGCATCATTCTATCTACTCAGATGTTTTTCCTTTGTATTTCCCAACAGAGGTTGCAAAGTTAGGTTAGTATCTAATTTCAAAGTCTTATCTGTGCTATTAAGATTCTTATTGTTAGAGTAGATCCTAAGTAATCATCAAATTGAAAATCCACCTCTCTGTACAAGGTTTGTGTTCCTATGACCTTTGAATCAAAGGCAAAGTTCAGCTTCAGTCTTGTCAACCTGCCATATAGTTATATAGATAGTGAGTTATAGGTATAGATAAACTATCTCCTGTGTATATATGTGTAAGTGTATATACACACATAGAGACATATGTACACATGTACTATACATACAAACATACATTTGTGTGTATATGTATATATATAAATTAATAATACTAACTACCTCTCAAGGTTATGAGGATAAAATGAGATAATGTTCATAAATTATTTTGCAATTCTTATAGTGTTATTTAAATACTAGTCATGTATACATATTCACTAATATATATACATATTTACCATATGTTTATATGTATACAAATATATACATGAATGTTTATATACATGCATACATATGTGTGTACGGCACGCTTATCTCTGATTCTTATGCTACCACCTAAGTCAATACTCTTGCCACATGAGGCCTGAATAATTACAATAATAATTTAACTGCTTCTGGTCATTCAATATTTGCCCATTTCAATCTATCTTTGACATAATTTACATGGCATTCACTTATCCCACAAATTCTTATTTAATAATTCAACAAATAACTACCATGTACACAACTCTTGTGCTAGGTCCTACTGGACACAAAACCACAAAATTATGTCCCTGCCCTCAAGGTCTTCACAAAACCTAATGGGAGAGAGATCAGAAGCCACAGTAGAGTGTGGCAAGGATTACAAGGAAAAAGGTGCTATGAGGTGTCATAGGATATCCCACATAGCCTGGGGAAGTTCTACAAAGCTTCATGACAGAGGGGTGGGAATTCAACAAACAAAGATGTTCAAATGAGAACTGTGTGAGCAAAGACATAAAAGAAGGAAGGCCAGGGTTATATTCAGGGAAGAATAAGTAGCCAGTTGCCCAACTACGATATATGCTTCCATGTTTGAGACTAGAGCATAGTAGTCCTTGAATGCCAAACTAAGGATTTAGAATAAGTATTGGAAAATTCAAAAGTAAATCAGAATCTACTAAATATATTTAGAACCTAAGGATGAAAAAAATGTGGTCTTATCGCACTTTTACTCAAATAACTTCAGTAAATTCCTTTGGTCTCTAAAAAACAAAACAAACAAAACAAACCTTTAAAATCCCCTGCTTAACATCAAGTGTTTAATAATATTAATAATAAAATACTTGCACTAATCCTTATCTTACAAAATTTTTCATGGAATTTCATGGAAGAGCTCTCGGTAGCTATCTGTCCCAAAACAGACTAAGAAAGAATCCCTTTTACAAAATACCTACGACAAATGAACTTTTGGCCTCTTCTTAGACTTCCAAAAGGAGAATTTAATGCCTCCTGAGTCAGCCCATTGAACTTTTGGAGAGTACTAATTGTTAGTTTTTACTAATATAAAGTCTAAATTTGCCTTTAAAAAAGTTTTTTAACCCACTGTTCCTACTTTTGTCCTTTGGGGACAAATAGAATAAACTTGATTACCATTCCTGATGTATTTTTTTATTTTTATTTTAAGATAGCAGACCTGTGTATGTGAGAGCAGAAGAGAAAGAACCAAAAGAGAAGGAGAAATTGAAAATGAGAAGAGGTGTGGGGGAGGACAGTCAATGGAGAACTGTTCTAGTGGAGAAGGGAAGGATAGGCTCCAAACTGTTTGTAGGGGGTTAGCCTTGGTAAGTAGGTGGGTCACCTCTGAGACTAAATGGAGAGGGAAGATGAGAGAAAGCACAAAGTGGTACAGAAGTTTGTAGGAGAGGAGATGAGAAAGTTTATGTCAGATGGTTTCAATTTCAATAAAATAGTAAATTATTGAAGTCTTCTGTGACAATTGATTGACCTTGGGACCGATGGAGTTGGAGCCTTGAAGGAAGAGAAGGCTTGGAAAAGCAACCTAGAAAAAATGTCAAGGAGTGTCAGTAAAAAATAAATAAATAAATGGCCATGAAGTGGAGAGAGCCTGGTGGAGGTTAGCTCATTGAGCTCCTTACATGTCCCAATCACTAAGGTTTTGTTTCTTTGTACAGAAGCCCCCTGATAATGTCTAATTAGGAGGCAACTGCATCAGTCCACGTGAGAAATAGTGAAGTCTTGAACTTCGGTAGAGTTAATAAGAATAGAATGAAGAATGATTCAACAAATGCTTCTTGGTAAAGTTGGTAAAACTCACTACCTAAATAACTGGGTGTGGATTGTGCCAAAGAGGAAAAGCCAACAGATAAACTTGGATTTAGTGCCTGGGAGACTACGAAAGTGGTTTTGCTGTGCAAAGCAGTCAATAAAAGAAGCTGGGTCGGAGGAGATATAATAATAAACAATAACAACAACAAACCATCACAAGTACTTTATGGTTCACAAAGCACTTTAGAAATATTTCATTTGGTCCTTACAACAATCATGTGAAGTAGGCGCTATTATTGTATCTACTTTATAGATGAAGAAACTGAGGCTGAGAGAGGTTTATTGACTTGTTTAGGGTGACACAAGTAATGAGCATCTGAGGCAGAATTTGAACTGTGGTCTTCCCAACTCCAAGTCCAGTACTCTATTCATTGCTCAATCTAACTGCCTCCTCATTTAACCACTATGTATATTTCCCTGGGGATTAGGAGTGGTGGTGCAGGACATGACGATGTCCTAAAGCTTGGGACCTTTGGTAAACAAACAAAATAATGAATGAATGGACTGACAGATAGATAAATTTGGTAGACAGACAGACAGACAGATAGATACACACATACATACATATATACATACATGGATGGATGGATGGATGGATGGATAAATAAAACCCTGGCAATTATGACTAGAACAGAAGGTAGTCCCACAGATTAGTACTGCTAACTGAAATGCTGTGCTGTTGTTGGTTCATTTCCACGACCCATAAGTAATACTTTCTCTTAATAATAAATGACTTTTGGGGCGGCCAGGTAGCACAGCGAGTAAGAGCACTGGCTCCAGTGTTGAGAAGACCTGGAGATCAAATCCCGGGCTCAGACACTTAGCACCCACCCAGAAACACCTGGCTGTGTAACCTTGAGCAAGTTACTTAACCCCAATTGCTTAGGGGTGGCCAGGTGGCTCAGCGAGTAAGAGCACCGGCTCCAGTGGCAGGAGGACCTGGATCAAATCCAGGCTCAGATACTCAGCACCACACCCAGAAATAATAACTGGCCGTGTAACCTTGAGCAAGTTACTTAACCTCAATTGTTTAAAAAATAATAATAATAAATGACTTTTGAAAGGAACCTGTTTTCCACTAAAAGTTTGGACCTCTGTATATAAAGAACATAATTGATATTCTTTAAAAAAACATTCTAATATATATTTGTAATGTGTTATAGATGTCACCATGAAAGGTGGCTTCCATTTTATTTTTTCATGCAAAACATACTTCAATGTTAGCCATATCGCAAAAAAAAAAGTAAAGAAAATGAGAAAATTATACTTCAATTTGCACTCAGAGTTCATCAATTCTCTCTCTGGAAGTGAGTTCATTTTTCATCATGACTCTTTTGAAATTATCTTGGATCATTGTATTGATCAGAGTAGCCAAATCTTTCCCAGTTGAAAATCATTACAACATTGCTGTCACTGTGGACAATGATCTCCTGGTTCTTTTCACATCACTTTGCGTCAGTTCATGTAAGTCTTACCATGTTTTTTCTGAAATCATTCCCCTAATTTTTTCTTATTTTTCTTGTTCAGTCATATTAGTCATGTCCAGCTCTCCATGACCTTATTTGGAGTTTTCTTGTCAAAAATACTAGAGTGATTTGCCATTTCCTTCTCCAACTTATTTTACAGGTGAGGAAATTGAGGCAAACAAGGCTAAGTGACTTGACCAGGGTCACACTGCTAATAAGTGTCTGAAGCCATATTGGAACTCAGGTTTTCCAGACTCCAGACCCAGTGGTCTCTCCAATGCACCACCTACCTGCCCCCATCTTTTCTTATAGCAAAATAGTACACCATCACAACTTTTTCAACCCCATTCCCCAATTGATGAACATACTCTCAATTTTCAGCTCTTTGCCACCATGAAAAGAGCTGCTATAAATATTTTTGTATATATATAGGGTGTTTTTCCTTTTTATTTTATCTCTTTAGGATACAGACCTAATCGTGGTATTGCTGGATCAAAGGGCATGTATAGTTTTATAGCCCTTTGAGCATAGTTCCAAATTGTTTCCCAGAATGGTTAGATCGGTTCACTAGTCCACAAACATTGCATTAGTGTCTCTATTTGCCTTCATCCCCTCTAGCATTTATCGTTTCTCATAGATGGGAGGGGGTACCTCAGGGTTGTTTTAATTTGCTTTTATCTAATCAATAGTGATTTAGAACATTTTTAATATGACTAGAGATGGCTTTGATTTCTTCTGAAAACTACCTATTCATATCCTTTGACCATTAATCAATTGGGAAATAGGTTTTATTTTTATAAATAAATTTTAATTTTAAATTTATAAATTTTTGAGAGATTTATAAATTTGACTATATATTTTAAAAATGCAGACTTTACCAGTGAAATTTGCTATACAATTTTTTTATATTACTTCATTTTCTATGGTACTTTTTAGTAAAATTTATTTCCATGATTATCTCTTTCAATTAAGTCTTATTTTTGCTTTTGCTTTGTCTGAGATCATGTTTGCTACCCCTGTCTTTTTTATTTTAGCTAAACATAATAGATTCTTCTCTGTGCTTTATTTTAGCTCTGTGTGTGCCTTTCTATTTCAAGTGTAAACAAAATATTGTTGGATTCTGGTTTCTAATCCATTCTGCTATATGCTTACATTTTATGGGTGAGTTCATCCCATTCCTACTCACAGTTATGATTACCATGTACTTCCCTTCCCATTTTTTCTTTTTCTTCTTCTCTCTCTTTCTATCTTATTCCTCCTCAAAAGTCTATTTTCTTCTAACCACTTCCTCCTTTAAACCATCCAACTTTTTCTCATCCTTCCACTCCCACTTATCTTATCTAATTCTGTTCCTATTTCCCTGTTGGGTAAGATAAATTTCTTTATACAATTATAAAGAGTACAAATATTCTTTTTACAATATATACAAATATGTATATATTTC
Organism: Petaurus breviceps papuanus; assembly: GCF_028583685.1. Lineage (NCBI taxonomy): Eukaryota > Metazoa > Chordata > Mammalia > Diprotodontia > Petauridae > Petaurus > Petaurus breviceps. Next base: position 73,539,760 of record NW_027186304.1, on the reverse strand, counting down.
TATATACAATTGTGTATACATATATACACAATACATATACACATGCATATACATTCATACATATATATACATATGCATGTGTATACATACATATACATATTTTCTTCCCTCTTTGAACCAATTCCTATTAAAATGAGGTTCAAGCATTGCCCACTACACACAATTTTCCCCTCGACTGTAAAAATTCTTCCTTGCACATCTTTTTTATGTGAGAAAATTTCCTCATTCTAACTCTCCTTTCCCCTTTCTCCCAGTGAATCCCTCTCTCGCCCCTTCACTTTTTTTTTGTAGATCATTGCAACTTAATCTATTCACATCCATGTTTCTTCATAAACTTTTTAACTATCCTAATAGTGATAAAATTCTTAAGAATTATATGTATCATCTTTCTATATAGGCATGTAAATAGTTTAACTTTACTGAGTCCATCATGATTATTTTTCATGTTTACTTTTTTATGATTCACTTGAGTCTTGTATTTGAATATCAAATATTCTTTTCAGTTCTGGCTTTTTCATCAGTAATGCTTGAAAGTTCTTTATTTCATTAAATATCCATTTTTCCCCCTGAAGGATTTCACTCAATTTTGCTGTGTAGGTTATTCTCAGTTTTAATCTTTTATCCCCTGCCTCCCAGGATATTGTATTCAAAACCTTCTGCTCCCTTTCATGTGGAAACCATGAAATGTTGTATGGTCCTGAAACTGACTTGAAAGTATTTAAATGGTTACTTTATTACACCTTGAAATATTTTCTCCTTGGGATCTCTAGAATTTAGCTATAATATTTCCTGTTTCAGGAGGTGATTGGCAGGTTCTTTTGGTTTCCATTTTATCCTCTGGATCTAAGATATCAGGGCAGGTTTCCTTGATAATTTCCTGAAATATGATGTCTAGGCTCTTATTATGATCATGGTTTTCAGGTAGTCCAATAATTCATAAATTATCTCTCTTCAATCTATTTTCCAGGTCAGTTGTTTCTGCAGTGAGATATTTCACATTTTCTCCTATTTTTTTTCAACTTTGTTTTATTGTTTCTTGATGTCACATGAAGTCATCAGCTTCCCCTTGCCCAATTTTAATTTTTGAGTAATTATTTTCTCCAGTGAACTTTTGCTCACCTTTTTCTATCTGACCAATTCTGCTTTTTAAGGAGTTTTTTTCTTCACTGATTTTTTATGCCTCTTTTACCATTAGGCCGAAGATGGTCTCTGCTCACCTGTGCATAGGGAGGCATTGTGCTAGTTCTGGTATTCTGCAAGTTTTCAGTGCTTCCCAGATGATATGATCCAGGGAAATGTGTGGTCATTACTCTTCTGATCTACACTATGGTCTTTGTTCAGGAAGGGCTCCCGTAACCACAAGAACTAACCTTCTTCTTGGCTCTGGATCTGTGATCCAGAACTGTAAATAGACAATAGAGTTGCCAATCAATGCCAGCTATACCCAGTATCAGAAAAGGGTCCTTTGTAATCTCTTTTTGACCAGTTGCCCACCTTCTTTACTGTTTCTTGTCTGAGAGCTATTGCTGTTGTTGTTGCTGCTGCTGCTCCTGCCACTACTTGCAGACACTCTGGATAGGCCTCTACACTGGTATCAAAGATCTCTTCTGCTGATGACCTCCTAAATTTTTTTAGGCTGAAAAATATCTCACTCTGATCTTTTTTTATTGGCCCTGCCACTGCAAAATTTGATGTATGGCATTATTTTAAAGTTGTTTGAAAGGGAATGATGAGAGAGTTCAGCTAGGTTGTTGCCTCTAATCCACCATCTTGTCTCCACCCCCTTTCCAGTTTATTTTTAACTCAAGATTTCTTTAAAATTGTCAATGGAGGTTTTTAATGAACTGGAATTAATTCTGGGCTTGTCCTAAGGGCATGCTCAGACTCAGCCCTCTGTAATACAGTTATGGTTTGGGCTTGATATGCTGTCACTCTATTTCATGCTTCAGAAAGTTATGACCTTAGATTAGTTAGATTCTCTTTCCATTTGACCCAGGCAGTTTTCAAGGAAATAAATGCATTCATTTCTTAGTCTTAATACAAAGCTGTGGAGGTGACATGGTACAAAGGATAGAAGAATGGCCTCAAAGCCAGGAAGATATGGGTTTAAGTCTGACCTCTGACCTATCCTAGCTTCAAGTTATTTAAACTCTCAGTTCTCTAGGCATCTCTCAAAGACTATACAGAAGGCACAGACCTGGACTGGTACAGTGAATTTAGTCATCCAGGAGTTTCCTTTATCAATGAGTTCACAAGACCAATCCCTATTCCCTAAGATAAACCAAATGGCTATCATTCTGATTCCACTTCAAATTCAAATACTGTGATAGTAATGGCAATTAAAGATTCCCCTGTATTGGCTTGGTTTTCAAATTGATTGTGTTAAAACCCAGAGTTTGTTAATCCCACCTGTGGGATGGGCTTGTTGATGTGAAAAGAAAGTCCTGAACTGGGAGGAGCGGGTGATGTAGATTTGGAGACACAAGAGAGAGGCGGAAGATCTTTTTGGAAGCAGCACCTCGTGGGGAGAGAGAGAGACTAAGAGAATTGCTGGTGGCCGCTTTGAATTGCCCTGGACTTTTGAGACCTGCCCCCTGAGCTGCCAAGGACTGAGGAGACATGGCTGTTTTGCTGGTACTTTGTCTGTCTGTTTTGATGTTGTTTTGCCAGATTTGTCCACTGGTGAAAGACAGTCCTTTTGTTGAAGAAGTCCTGGAACCTGGCTGTTCGCTAAGAAGGCCTGCGACTGTCCTGCAGACAGAGAGTGAATACTGTCCACTGGTGAGGGACAGTACTGTTGTTGCAGGGGTCTGGAGACTGTCCTGCAGACAGAGTGAATACTGTCCACTGGTGAGGGACAGTGCTTTTGTTGCAGGGGTCTGGGAGCCTTTCTGTTGGTTCAGAAGCCCTGAAGAAGGATTTTCTTGTTGTATGTTTACAGAAATCCTGGGAGAGGGCTTTGCTAATGTGTTCAGGGGTTCTAGGACTGTTCTACAGACAGAGGATGAATTCATGAAGGGACTGGCAATGTATCTTATGGCCTTGCTAAGCCTTGTCTCCCCAGGAACTAAGATTGCTGAGAACTTGCCTCGTGTCAAGATGAAGAAAAGACCTCCATTTGGGTATTAAGTGCTGTGTTTAAACTTGATGTAACTCTGGGGTAGATTCAATTGTGATCCAGGGGTGGGGAACTTTTGACCTTATTGTGCTCTGTGATTGACAAATGAAGGTACTTTACCTATGTTTGGAAACTAATCTCCATTTGAGAAGAGGGGTTTTGTGGTGGACTTAATTAAGGTATAGCCTAGGGGTGGAGTAGTATTTAGAACAGGGACTTTGTAATTGATTGAATGATTGGAAGATCCTGGGGTGGGGTAGTACTTGGAGATTATTTAATCACACTTAGTAAATGCTGTATTTGGAATGATGTCATGTTTTGATCTTCTCTGTTCTTGGTTTGTCACTAAATAAAATAGAGAGCACCTATGCTGGTATTTTGAACCTGGGAAGTTGCCTTCTTTTGGCATTACATTACAAATACGTATATACAAAACACAGCCCATGATACCATGTCAGAAAACTAAATAGCTTTAGGTTTTCTCACCTAACTCCATTCTGTGGAACCCCAGATCATCATAATGATAGTTCTAGGAGATTCCCAGATGAATGTGTCATCATAGGCTTGGTTTTGTATTTCCTTTCATTTTAAGATATGTTTAATATATACTATCTTCATCGCTCCTAGACCCAACTCCAACACTAGACCTGGAGTTAAAGGAGTAAAAAAGTAAAATGATTTACATCAATTTCCTAAATTTCATGACTATTTCTTTAAAAGGAATTAAGAGGAGCATAGATTTAGAGTAGGAAAAGCTATTAAAAGCAATCTAGAACAACTCTCTTATTTTGCAGAGAAAGAAAAAAAAGAAGACATAGTATTTTAAGGCCTTACTCAAGATCACACATGATTAGTAATTGAATCAAGAATCAAACTAAGGTTTTCTAATACCAAATTAACAGTAACATAATTATTTCTACCATTTACTTCTTTTTAATCATATTCTTAGCTATGACATTAGAAGAAACCCAGAAGATTTTACAGTTTGCATATGCGAAAAAACAAAGTCTTAGTCAAAACTTGGCATCCTTCCTAATAGAGCTTTTTTTCATATATGAGTCCTCCATGGTAAGTACTATGTGTTTCAGTTGTATAGGGTGAACCAAGAAACTTATTAGAAACTTATCCTCCCAAATCGTCATCTGAGTCTTCTGAAAGGAGGCCATGGATGAATTCCCCATATCTGTGCTATTGTAGTTCTAACCGAATCATTCACCATGCTCTCTGTTCTTATATTTGCTCCTATTCTTTGGCATAAATGCTTTCTGAAACGTCCCTCTATAGTACTTTCATATGTCACAGTACTTTCTAGTGGCAACTTCCAAAAGAAAAACATCAGAGCTTTATAAAATGACTTCGAATTGGAAGGTGTCTTCAAGATCAAAACTCTTATTTTACAGATGAGGAAACTGAGATCTGCAGAACAGGAGTGATTTTTTTCAAATTTAAATAGCAAGTAAGCAACAGCCCTCAATCCTCTGATTCTTTCCATTGCACCTAATGAAGCTGGCTATTAAGTTAACACAGCCTACTTTTACAGCTAAGTCTCTTGCTTCTCAATCTATTACCCAGGAGTTTTACAATTCATGGAATCACCACTTGGAAGCAACAGTGACAATAATACCAAAGTTCCAGTCTCAACGCTACTCCTGGCTAACATTAATTTCATACTTGTTCCTATTTTTAAAACAAATTACTTATACTTCACATCCATTATCCAAATCCTAAGTAAGAGCATACTTGCTAATTGCTCGCGAAAACTTTTTTTTAAATTTTTTTGAGAATTACATCTTCTCAGCAATGAGGAGCATGTGTTAGGAAACAAAAATGCATCCAGTGTTATTCTCCCTCTTGCCTGTTACAGTAGATAGCATTCGGAGGTTTCCCTTTGCCAGGAAAGCATTGGAAGAAGATAGCTTTTGTAATAGGATCATTGGCTAAAACAAAATGAGTCAATTGGATCAATAAAAACTGCACATGCAGCAAAGAGCCCTTAATGGCTCTTAATCTCCATTAGGCTGAGCTAGAGGAAGTTCCAGGGGAAACTGCATCACATTTCACCCATTTATAGTTGCATCCTGGTACTTGAGCAGCTTTCAGGGAATGGAAGCATGTGTCCTAGGGTGCTCTGGGACAACCATCAATGGGATGGGAAACTATTGCATCATCAGGATCCAGGAAATGCTCTGGGAGATACCCCAGAGAATCGTCTCCAAGATTCATAAAAATTTTAGCAGGAATTCTTGGTGGGTCAACCAAAAGAGCATTAGCACATGAAATTTTTCTGTCATGTGTAATTAAATGTGCTTTAGAATCCCATTGGCATGATTTATAAAAACCGAAAGGTCAGTTCCAAGTATGTTCCCAGAGTGCCTTAAGGGGAATACCATTAAAGGAATGACTCAGATAAAGTTTTCCCAAATTAAGCATAATGGCTGGGGCAAACCTGACTTATGTGCTCTCAGGCTGTGTGATGGATTGATTCTCAATTCACTAACAAAATAGTTTCCCTTGTGGAAATGTATTTGAAAAGAGAAGACTCAACACAGATTTCTAATGTAACCCACCTTTGCAAAATTTTGTTCATTTGTATTGTTTGGTTACTTTGAGGTTAAGAAGTGAATACCTACAGCAAGGAAACACCCTCACCGTCCTGGGATATACAAGACCAAAACCTTCATTAGTTTTTTTTTTAATTATTCTGACTAAATGAACCTTGCTACTAATAAATTCAAAAATCCAGAATTAACCAAAATAAAGATGCCTTGTGCTATGAAATGGATTTTTCTTTGTGGGGGCAGGGGCAGGGGGAGTCTAGTACTGTGATTTCATCAGTGTAGGGAAATCTAGGTAGACCAATTTTGCCATTAAATTTATTTGCAATTTAAAATCTCAGAGAGGTACTTGGCACACTGAGGGGTACAGTTCCTTGTCCACGATGCCATAATTTAAGTCAAAGGCAGGATTTAATCTTAAGTCTTCCTGACCCCAAGACTGGTCTTGGTGCTATATCCTAAGTTATTTTTTATGGCCCATGGAGCTATTCAAAATATTTGCTACATTTAATAGCAAAGTTGTGCTTTTCCTTTCACAGAACACTGATAATCAGTTATCATGAACAGAGTATGATACAAATTCACAGCCCCTCTGGAAAGGATATAGAAGATACTATCTATTTTACTGAGGCACAGAGGCTTCCGACATTCTGCATATTTTACTTTGGCAGAAAAGTTATATAAGAAAATAATTAATTCACAAATATTTCTTAATTACCCCTTTGATAATTGCTAGGGTTGAAAGAAAAAACAATGGAAAAGAAAGGGAAAAGAAGAAAAAGGGAAGGAAGGAAGGAAGGAAGGAAGGAAGGAAGGAAGGAAGGAAGAAGAGCTTTCAAGGATAAAGCTTGTGTGTGTATATTAGAGGGAATAAAGTTCTAGAGACAATGATGTTCTTTATAAGTGGGGAAATGACATGGTCTGACCTGTATTTTAGGAATGTCATTTTGGCAAGGGTATAGAGGAGGATTGTTTGAATGGGGAGAGACTTGAGTCAAGGAAAGCAATTAGAAGGTTATTGTGATAATCCAGATAAGAAGTGAGAAAAGCTCTTTTCATTTGGATTATCACAAAAGCCTTCTAATTGGTTTTCTTGACTCACCAATAGGGTAGTAGCAGAATGTGGGAGAGAAATGCAAGAGATGCAATAGAGGTAAAACTCACAACACTTAGCAACTCACGACATGGGAGGGTGAGGAAAAATGGGGAACTGAGAATGCATACAAGGTTATAAACCTGGGTGACTAGAAGACTAAGAAAACAAATTTGTGCATCTCTTGAATGTTCTTCTATAATAAATAATTGTTGTACAGAGCCACTACAAATGTTTGATTTCATCATGTACATTCATTTTTTAAAAAATGGACTAGGAATTCCCCAATTGATAAATGGTCAAAGGATATGAACAGGCAGTTTTCAGAGTAAGAAATTAAATATATCTATAAGCATGTGAAAAAAATGCTCTATATCACTATTGATTAGAGAAATGCAAATCAAAACAACTTTGAGGTACCACATCTCACCAGTCAGATTGGCTAAGATGATAAATGCTAGAGAGGATGTGGAAAAATTGGAACACTAATGCATTGTTGGTGGAGTTGTGAACTGATTTAATCATTCTGGAAAGCAATCTGGAACTATGTTCAAAGGACTATAAATAAATGCATACCCTTTAACCCAGCAATACCACTTCTAGGGTTATATCCCAAAGAGATTATAGAAGTGAGAAAAGGGCCCATATGTACAAACATATTTATAGCAGCTCTTTTTATGGTGGCAAAGAATTGGAAATCAAGGGGATGCCCATCAATTGGTGATAGCTAAACAAGTTGTGGTATATGAATACTATTGTGCTATAAGTAATGAGGAGTAGATGGACTTCATAATAACCTGGAGAGATTTGTATAAACTGATGTTGAGTGAGAAGAGAAAAACCAGGATAAATTTGTATGCAATTACAGACACAACGTATGTGTGATGACTGACTTTGATAGACTGGGCTCCTCTCAACAATGCAAGATTAGAAGACAACTCCAAAAGACACACGATGGAAAGAGACATCCACATCCAGAGAAAGAACTACAGATTTGAATGCAGACTGAAGCAAACTACTTGATCTCTCTCTCTTTTTGTTTTGTTTTGCTTTGTTTCCTCTTTCTTATTATTCATCCCATTGGTTATAATCCTTCTTTACAATCTGACTAATGTTTAATGTGAAGGCATTTGTAGATCCTATATTGGACTGAATGCAGCCAGGAGGAGGGCGGGGGCGGGGGGGGAGGAGAGAGAGGGGGAGAAAATTTGAAACTTGAGGGATTGTGGAACTGAATATTGTAAACTAAAAATAAATAAATAAATTTAAAAAAAAAGAATACCACTTAAAAATGGACTAGTATTTCAGTAAACTTTCCTCAAAAGTCATAGGATATTGAAGGAACAAATGAAATAACTCAGATTACTCTAAATTTCTCAGAAACAAAATAACTTTTTTGTCATCTTTTTTTTTTCTTTTTGGAGGGGGGAAGGTTGGGCAATTGGAGTTAAGTGACTTGCCCAAAGTCACATGGCTAATAAGTGTTAATTGTCTGAGAACAGATTTGAACTCAGGTCCTCCTGACTCCAGGGCCAGTGCTCTATTCACTGCACCATCTAGCTGCCCCATAATAACTTTTTTATAAAGCCCTTCTACTTCATAGTTTTTGTTATGTTATTATCAATATTTATTCATCTCTTGTAGCCTTGACCCTGTTTAGAATCATGACCATTTTAAAGATAAATAAACAGATATAATGAAGGTAGGTGACTGGGCTCCATGTAGTAAATCACTAGAGGTATTAAAAAAAAGAAAAGAAAAATGGAGAGTAGCTGGACCAAAACCATACCCATGGATTCCTCAGTAAGTCTTCTACTCTTAGTGAGCTGGCATCTCTCTGTAAACTACTCTTGAAATCTCCCAGACTACCACCTGTCACTATGAGAGTACTCCTTGGCTTTTTCAATTCATTTTGTCATGAAAACAAAATCTGTCCAAAAATTCTCTTTAAAATTATACTCTATAATCTCCTCTGTGTATGGGGATTTAGGAATTCTTGGAATGTCTGTGATTTCCTCAGCATGGGAAGGTCTCTCTTCCAATCTATCCCTGACCTAATAGATAAGAACTAGAGAGTTGGGGGGAAGAAAGAGGTTGACACTTGCAAAGTCCCACCCACTGAGTCAGAGACAGATTTTGGCCCCAGATTTTATTAGCTCCAAGCTGAGCTATTTTTGTACACCCCTGCCAAGATAAAAATGTTTTGTTAATATTAAAAAGGTATAAGACCATTCTTAGCTGTTGAGCCTTACAAAAACAGGCATCTATTCAGATCTGGCCTGAAAGTTATAATTGCCAACCCCTGCAGTCTAAGTCATGTTGCATCATTGTGTAAAGGATACCATGAAGCCCATCTTACTACTTGTATGATCTTGGACAAGCAACTTAACCCTCACAGACCTCAGTTTCTTCATCTATAATATTAGATCATTAGACTAGATGGCTACTGGAATCATCTCCAGATCTCAACTTATGTTCCTCTGATATCTCTGAACTTTGACCAGCAATTTGAATTATAAAACTTTCTAGTTTCAGCAAGCTATTCAGCAAATGTTTTAGCTAAATGAAATTCCATATAGTTTTAAATATAGACGTCAATAGCTGGTGACTTAGGTATTACAGACCCACCAAAACTCAAAATTGGAAGTACCTTAAGCACATCTCATTCACACAAACCACGACAGTTTCCTTCTACATCCCCAAAGAGAGTAATCAAACTACCTTTTAAGTCACTCAACCTTTTGTTGCTGTTGTTCAGTCATTTCAATCATGTCCGACTCTTCACAACCCATTTGAGGTTTTCTTGGCAAATGTGCTGAAGTGGTTTGCCATTTTCTTCTCCAGCTCCTTTCACAGATGAGGAAACTGAGGCAAACAGGGTTAAGTGACTTGCCCAGGGTCACACAGATAGTAAGTGTCTTCTTGACTCCAGGCTGTGGGTTCTATCCACTCTGCCACCTAACTGCCCTAAAGCAAACTTAAGACCAATTCTAATTATTGCAATTTTTCTCTTTGGTGAACCAAAATCAGTCTTTCTACAACTTCCAATCATTGTTCTCCATTTTGTCTTCTCTCACCAGGAAGAATAAAGTTCAAATGACAGTCTTTCAGACATTTAAAAATTGCTGTCATGTGGCCCCCTAATTAAGCTTCTTTTCTCCAGTCTAAAAAGTTCCACTTCCTTCAGTTGATCTCCATATAGCATAATTTAAGTTTTCTCAGTACCCTTGATTCCCTCCTCTGGACACACTCAATTTGTCAATGTTTCTAAAATATAACAACCAGATCTGAAAAAAGTACCATAAATTGTTTGTATGAGGCAGCATACAGCAGGACTCTTCAGGTTTTGTTTCTAGACACTAAAATATTTTTGATTTTTTTGTTGCCATTGTGGCACTGGTGGTACATATTGAGTATACAGACCACTAAAACCCTTACAGCCTTTTATAAAGGGTTTTGTTGCCCAGCCATGAGTTTTCCCATCTGTGTGCAATTGACTTCTTAGATACAAATGTATAACTTTTCACTTAGCAATGCTAAATTCCATGCTATTCTATCTGGCCCATTGTCTAACTAGAACTTTGAAGGAGGAGAGGTCATTGAGTTATGGTAGTAAGTTAAACAATGACCTGGAACTAGAGAGGGTGAGAAGTATTGAAAAAAATTAGGAAGAAATTGAAATGCATGATTTATGAGGAGATGGCAAGAGAGAACTTGATGGATCATATTTATCTGCTAAGCAAGGTACAAAAGAATTAACAAGTACAACACAAGTAGAATTTTATCTTTAGCAAGGACCTGATATTCAAAGGAGATAATATATGAGACTTCGTGGAATGTGATAGGACTAGCATATGGCTCTAAAAAGTATAAAGGTATTTACAACATGAAAACAAAGGTAATACAACAATGTTGTATATTAAGAAAATATTTGAGAAAACTCAACAGTGGCCACTGGATTGGAAAAGATCAGTTTATATCCCAATCCTAAAGAAGGGCAACACCAAGGAATGTTCAAATTACCAAACAATTGTGTTGATTTCACAGACCAGCAAGGTTATGCTTAAGATTCTGCAAGAAGCTGAAGCTTAAATATTTTGACCACATGATGAGAATATGGGACTCATTGGAAAAGACCCTGATGTTGGGGAAAATTGAAGACAAGGAGACAGCAAAGAACAAGATGGATAGAGAGTGTCATGGAAACAATGAACATGAATTTGGAAAGACTTCAAGAGATAGTGGAAGATAGAAGGGCCTGGCATGCTATGGACCATGGAGCCACAAAGAATCAGAAGTGACTGAACAACTGAAGACAACGAATGAGAAACTTCAGAAAATGAAGGGGTTAAACATGATAGAGATCATATGGATAATGATCAATGGAAGAAGATATTATCATGAAAAAATATTATAGGCTAGAACACAGGGGTGGGGAATCTGTTGCCTCAAAGCCTCAAAGCCACAGGTTCTCCACCCCTGGCTCACTAGAAGTGAGCAAACATGCAGCTCATAGGCTATTCCAAAGTGCAACTTGAACCAGTTTAAAACATAATTGAAAAATATTTAACAAAATAAATAAAAGAAAAAGAAAACAAGTCATAGGAAGCAGTACATTTTAAAAGTAAGTCACTATGAAATCTGCAGGGATCCTTTTGCATAGATTAGTGGCTTTCATTTCTATTGGGTTTGATACCACATCTGTGGAGCACCGGGAGAGAAGAAAATAGATGAGGAAACCTGGAAGCAGATCACAAACCCAGAATTAAAGCATGAGGCAGTGATAGGAAACTTAACTATACTGATATTTGATAGAGCTCTCTCTGTTTGCCAAAAACAAAGTAGCTTGGGTTGGGGTTGGGGTTGGGGTTGGCGGGGGAACGGAGGGGGGAGAAAAAACAACCTTACCTCACTAGTAATTTCATCCTTTAAAAGAGTGAAGAAAAAATAACAGAGAACTGCCCTTCTGGTCTTGATTCTGATCAATAAGGAGAAACTGGTTGCTGATACAGAAATTATATATGAATGATGGGAGAATTTACCATTCCATCATAGAAGAGTAGCATAGTCTGATGTGCCTTCTGTTAGGGAGAAGAGTTTTCAGGTGACTCAGAGGGAAAAAAAATAGTATGCTTTCATGACCTACAATTCTACATGAGAAGTATGTCAGCCCAAGAGGGAGAAAGAGATCTTAAGAATGAAATTCTAACAATATAAATGCAAATATTACTGAGCAAAAGAAGTAAGGAAACTATCTAAAGAGAATAAATTATAACAGATTAACCTCATTTCCTTTTTTGACACTCAATTGGAAGAATGTCACTACATTATATACAAGGATTTCAGCAAAAATTTGAGGAAGACTCAAAATAATCTTCTGGGATAATATGGAAAATCATAAATTAGGTCTTTGTATAGTCAAGAGGGGATCAAAACCGAGTAAAAGATGAGACCCTGAAAATAGTGATTATTAGACTGATAATAATATGAAGAGAGGTCTGGAGTTGAGTGCTCTCTGAATTTTTATTTAGATATCTTTAATGCAACATTTTTATCAATATCTTTGTTGAAGCCATTGTTGGCATGTTCTAACTGATGAACACAAAACTAGATGAGAAAGCAAATCTATTGGATAACATAATTGAGATGAAAATAATGTTCCCATATGCTCTAATGGTGGCCTGACACCAACAAGATGAACCTTAACAAGGAGAGTATAAAGTTCTGTACTTGAATTAAAATATTCAACTGCCATTCACCTGATTTTAAAAATAAAAATCTAGCAATTTTAATGGATTAAAAATTCAATATATCTCAATAGTTGTACAAGACCACTAAAAAACAATGCAGTATTAGGTCTCATAGATAGATGGAATGGAGAACAAGGAAGGTGATAGTCCTGCTACTTTGCTTTAGGTCATACAAAAGGGCTAATCTCCTTTAATAATGGAATAATTTACTCCATTCAATTATTCAGATCATTGGCAGCCTCCTGGTATGTTGTAGATTTCAGGGACTACACCAATGGACAAGGAAGGAAGGAAGGAAAGAAGGAAAAAAGGAAGGAAAGTGGAAGGAAGGAAGGAAGGAAGGAAGGAAGGAAGGAAGGAAGGAAGGAAAGAAAGAAAATTAGTATAAATTAAGTGTTTACTATATGCCAGGGACTGTGCTGACTGTTTTATAAAGAGGATTTCATTTGATCCTCAAAACAACTCTGGGAGCTAGGCACCCCATATTACAGTAATTTGAGGCAGACAAAGGTTAAGTAACTTGTCCAAACTCATACACCTAGTACATGCTTGAAGCTGGATTTGAGCTCATGTCTTCCTGACTCTAAGCCTAGCTTTCCATCCCCTGTGCCACCTAGCTGCATCTATGACAATAAAGGATTCTATCCTTTTTAGTCACTGAATCACTTAAAATGTTAAAAGGACAAAGAGAAGACCTCTTGTGACAGGAATTGCTTAGAATCTCTTCTAACAGGGTGGCCTAAGCCAGGTAGGGTAAAGCTATTTACTCCAATTACTTTTGTAATTCAGTTCAACAAACATTGATTGAGTATCTAATAGGTGTCAGGGACTGATAGATATTGGAAATTCTAAGACAAAAACAAAACAATTCCCACCTTCAAGGGCTTACAATATACTGGGGCATAGTCTGACTGATTAGATAAGCAAATATAAATATAGATTTAGTTATTTCATAATGGGTACAAAATATATATTATCAAAAAATGATATTTTCATGAAGAGCAAGTGGTTTTTGATCCCAATTATTCCACCTCAAATCACTCTTGATGCCTTTTTCCATTTCATTACAGCACTGAACCTAGAGTCAGGAATATCTAAACTCAAATTTGGCCTCCTACTTACAAAATATGTGACCCTGGGCAAGTCACTTGATCTCTGTCTGCCTCAGTTTCCTCAAATGTAAAATGGGGATAATAACCACACTTACTTCTTAAGGTTGTGGTGAGGATCAAATGAGATGTTTATAAAGGGCTTAGCATAGCACCTGGCAAATACTAGACACTTAGAAAAACTTACTCCCTTCCCTTAATAATGCTTATTCCCTTCCCTTCCTTCCCTCCCCCCATTAAGAAATCAGTCCTTAAGAACAACTTAAGGATGCTTTCAGGGCTCATCAATCTGTTTTCAGCCTTTGATTCTATCTACAGATGAGAGAGGAAATAATGATCAGATAGGAGAATTTCAAAGTTCAAGATCATGGAAGTTAGGCAGTTTAATGTAAGGTCATATCAAGGGTGTGGCTGAGTAAAGAGGCAGCTCCTGTGAGTTCAAGAACTTGATGAAATCATGGGCATTTTTTTTTCTTCTTTAAGGGAAAGCCAATAAGCATTTCAAAGTACCAAAGTATGCAGGAAATGGTTAAGATAGAGAGGAAAACTATGATCTAGGTACTGAAATGCTCGAGGAGGGAGCAAAATGACCTGGAGGCCCTTTGGTATTAAAGCAAGAAATATCTGGATGGTGCAACAGAAGCAAATGAAGTATACTTCAAGGTACAAGAGGTTTCAGACTGAGACAGAAGGAACATATGCAAGTTGCTGTTGGGAGCAAAGAATATGCCAACTCTTCCTTCTTGCACACTGAGTCCAGGGACATAAGAAAAGAAGCAATTAGACCTGTAAAGAGCGGCCAGGGATGAAGTGTCTTCTAGAAAGAGTCAAATTTCCATGGATTCAGGAAGATGGAAAAAGTAGGAGAGGAAGTGTCCAGAAGGATTGGAATTTGTTAGTGATAGAGTGAGATTTCTAGAGGGCACAAAATAAAGAGAAGGTTGTAAAGAATAATGATTCCATTTAGAGGATAATGCTGGGCTGAATGAGGCTGAAAATATAAGCAAAAGTAAACCAGGGCAATTGAAGAACTTTTCAGGTCAGCAGTAATGCTGAATAATAGGGATTAGGAAAGAAGCAAGGAAACAAGCATTTATTAAGTGCCTACTATGTTCCAGGGGCTGGACTTAGTGACAGAAAAATACTGTAGCTTGCTAGAAATCATACAGGGAAAATAATAATTGATCTACACTGAAGAATGAGTCCTATGGGATTTAAAATGTGGTGTTCTACAATGATGGAAGGCAGAGCTAGTGGAGGGTCCTGAGGCATCTGTAGCTCTGGGTTTGGTGACAAGAAGTTCAGGTATCTGGGTTAATTATTTTTACCTGATGATTGGGTAAGTAGAATCTGGTCTAGCTCTGGCACAGAATTGAGTAACTCTGATCCATTGAAGGCAGCTCGAGGCTGGGTAGTTCATTTCTGTGTGGTGACTCTGGATCAGGCTCTGGGCTGGCAAGCAGCTCTGCTTAAGATAGCGCTGATCTTTCCTTATTGTTTGGGGAGGGAGGATAGAAAAGACCAGATGTGACTTGAAAGTCCACAGAACTGTGTTCTGGAGGTTTCCCTTGATCTCAAGCAAAACACACAAAATCCTGGTGTAATGTGCTTAGAAAATAAAATAGAAACATGGGGAAGAAAACACAAGATCTAAGCAAAGAGTAATTCCTGAGGGGAACATAACTGATTCCAGGGAAGATTGTATTTTTTTATGATAATCAATAGATTGGCCAGGTACTAGTGAGGATGCAGCCCCAGGAAGGGTGTTTATTCATTTCCAACTTGGCTGCACTTATTTGTGCTTCATCATGCTTCTGCACCTTCTCTGTAGGCATTCAAAGAATATTTTTCCAAAGTCCAGGCTTATTGCATCTTACTTTCCCTACTCTCCATATATTCTATGAAGAATATATATCTATATCTCTATCTATCTATCTGTCTGTTTGTCTATCTGTATGTGGGTATGTAAAAATACACACATATATAGATGTATGTGTGTATATATGTGTGTTTATGTATGTATGTATGTACGTATGTATTTCATTTCCTTTCTCCATGACTTTGCCCAGGCTGCTCCACACACCTGCCATGCCTGAAGTATATTCCCTTCACACCTATGCCTCTTAGAAATTAAGTACCATCTCACACCATCCTTGATCCTTTCCTCCCCAAGGCAGTTGTTAGTGTCCTGCCTCTCCATGCTACTTTGAATATACTTTGGGATTTGCTTTTCTCTATACATGTTGTTTTCTCCCCATAGAATGTAAGCTCTTCTAAAGGCAAGCATGAGCACCTTTCCAGAGGACTGCTCCTGTGAACAGCTTTAAGGTTTTGATCACATAGTATAGTGAACTTTATTTATTCAGCAGTAAACTAAAGCAAAATATTCATAGAAACCAAAATAACATTCACAATGTTGTAACATAATTGATCACTAAAGTGGCCACATAGTTTTAAACAAAAGATATAATTCAGTAAGTCCTTAACTCAATCATCCTTAAGCAGCAAACCTCCTTAAGGGACACAAAGTACAAAGGTCAAAGTTCTCCATCCCAGGTCACATTGTTTTATTTTTCTTGATTAAATATTAGTTTCCAATCATCCTTAACTCAATCATCCTCAAGAGGTACAAGGTACAGCATACGAAATTTTCCCACTCCTAGGCCACAGTAAATCATGATCTCAGTCAGCACAGGGAGAGGTCTTTTCATCTTGACTCGAGGCTGGCTCTCAGATTCCATGGTTCCTCTTCCGTGGTCTCAGCTTTTGCCTGAATTTACCCAACTGCCACCTGGATTCAAAGGTAGGCACCTCTTAACTCCTTGTCTAGTTCCCTTTCCATATTGTAGCTCACAGTGTCCAGTCCACTGCAAGTCCTTCATGGTTTCTGTTTCTGGGAAGACAAAGCTTAACAGAGCCAAAACAACATTCACCATCATCAATTCACTTTCTGCCTGTGAAATCAACACAGACCCACAAAGTCTGAGAACTCAACACAAACCCACAAACAAGGTCTGAGAACTCAACACAAATCATCAGTATAGTCCCAGGACCTCTGAAACCCTCCTCCAAGACTTCTGTAAATAAACCAGAAAATCCTCTTTCGGGGCTTCCAGTAAGGTCCCAGGGCTTCTTTACAAAGTATCACAAACAAAAATCAACACAGAACAGACATACAGAGTGTCTGGCCACCACAAAGTTCCCTTTCTCAATTCTGCTCTATCCCAGCCTGTGCTTCTACTTTTATATGGTAATTAGTCCCTCCCTGTTCTTCCCCTTCCTGTTACATCAGCAAGTTCTTCCCACTGTGGGATTCACAAGTTCTGTTTCTTAACAAAGACCTGATATAATCAGGGCAAGGCTCAAAGACACTTGAACTGAAACAAGGTGCTAAGTACTTCTTTGCTTGCCATTACAGCTCCTCAAGGCCAGAAAGCGTTTTATTTTTGCCTTTTTATCTCCAGAACCCAGTTCAGTACCTCGCACATAGTTGGCACTTTAACAAATGTTTTTGGTGATGAATTGATTGAGTTCTCTTCAGAAGCAATTGGTGCCCTCTCATGGGAATTTTTGAAGCAGAGGCTAGCTTGGTCATATATGCTCTGGTGGTGATTCCTGATGCAATTTGGGTGGAACTAGCTGGTGTCTGAAGTACTTTTCAATGTGAGGGTCTGTGATTCTGAAATTTTTTCAATTAATGTATGAAATAATGAATAAATTATTTCCTACATTTTATTACAGTTTTATTATCATTATTAATTTGAATCACCAGTCCTCCCCCCCCATATTTAATCCAATAGATGACTTCTGTCTGATTCCTGATACCACAAATCCCAAAATAATGGAATTATTGAAATTATATTATATGTGTACGTTTGTTTGGAAGATATAATCTGAGCCTATGGTACAGCTTGAATGAGGTCAAGGTTAATCATAGGAAATACCATCTCATCACCTTTTATAAAGACACCTATCTGTCCATCTTTTTGCTTTTTAATGATCCCAGAAAAGCTTAGGTGGCAGTTTTACCTTTATTTTTCTCTTCTCTCCTCTTTCCAAATATTCTTCCTTTCTTGGTTTATGCTCAGAGCTAAGAACATGGTAGATAAGGCTGTTGGGGGAAGGTAAAAGTTCTTCCCTAATCATTCTGTTCACTTTTCCATGTTTCTCCATGATAAATACTTCTGGACAGTCTCATTCAACCATTGGCCTTGTAGACAGACAGGTAAGTGAAGGTAAGCAGTAGTCCTGACATCATGATATAAAGCTGAACAACACACAGAGGTCACTTCCATGGGATATAGGGAGGAGGTTTGTGGGGAGGGGGTTTGTGGACAGGGGCATCTCTCAGAACAAGTGATGGCCTAAGATCAATCCCAAAGGGTAGAGTACGGATAAAGTTTGATATGTTACTTTCCCCTCCTCCCCTAGAATAGTGTAGGCTTCTCTCAAGGCCACTAAAGAATTGTACCAATGACCTTTGGAGGATACTAAAGTCCTCCCTTTGCTTCAAGAATCTTTAAGAGGCAGAAAATAGCCTTCCTTATAACTGTTAGAACAAAGGAGAAGCAAGGTCATTTGGCTTTCCTCAAACAACAAGAGACAGACTTTCTCTTCTAGGAGAGCAGAAGGTCTATGTCATTTAGCTGGAAGAGAACATCAAACAGAAGCATATGACTGCTACCCTGGGGTAAAGGTTGAACCTTCTCCTCATGGGCAGCAATCTTGTGCAGCCCTCCTCCTGCCTGGCCTCAAATACGTCCCCTGGCTTCTCATCATTCTTCACCCTAGTGGATGCACTCCCTGTCTGCCTGTCCTCATCAGCTTCAATGTCACTGAATCCATTAGGTGACTCAGCCCTGTCAGCCGCAACTGAGGCACCCCCTGAAGATCTGGGCTTCAGCTTCCAACCCTCATTTGGACCCTATTAGGAATTTTAATTTTAAATTAAACTGCTCTGACTTTGAGAGAGAGAGAGAAAGAGAGTTTAACTTGCTGAGGAAATGGACAATGAAGGGAATGCAGTACTGCCCTTGTCCCTTCTGTCAGGGCCTAATATGGAAATGTCCTTCCTTCTAAGCAACATATCCCTTACCTCTCTTCCCCCTCCTCACAGAAGCCTAGCTCAATTCTGGCTGCCAACTGATGTGGTTGGTGTGATTTCCCCCAGATTCTCATGAACAGATATTTAAAATAATTCCAAAAACCTCAGAGACCAGAAAACTTTAAGATTATGCTAGTGCTTATACTTATACAAAGCTAGTAGATATAGAGTGAGGCTTTTCAAGTTATCATAGATGATAATCATTTTCCCCTGGGATAAAAAGAACATTACAAGTGTGGGGTACCATAAAATCTTAACAAAGATAAAACATTCTTAAGCAAGCCTTCCTTTGCATCTTCTTTCCCCATATGTCAACTGAACCCATCACAAGAACCAAAGATCAGAATTCTGGTCAAGGGGGAGGGTGGGGGGAAACAATGTGTAGTATAAATAACAGTTGAGTTTTCTGTCTATTTGGAAAGTGGAAATTGCACGGTTCAGCTGAAAGCTGTCTTTGTCCCAACATTCTGGAGCATTGTCAGCAACCCATCTGAGCCTCTCAATCATTTTGGGATGTTGGAAATCTGATAGCTGACAATCATAATTGACCTGCTCTCAAGGGACAGGCAAGACATATTTGAAAAGTATTCACTTGTCCTGTTGATTTTATTTTTCTAAGGAAATTCAGGGACGCACCCAGCTATCAATTAATTAAAGACTATTTAAGGTGTAACTAGATGGTAGAGATTGTACAAAAGATGGCTTAGCCCTCAAGGAACTTACATTCCAGTTAGAGATTTGAGATTGGCCTTAAAAAAATCCAACTTGCATTTACAAAAGTTTGCCCTACTGTGAAGCTTAAGCAACTGGCCCCAAATCAGGAGATGGGAGGAGGGGAATGTGGATAATCTCATGTTAGCAGCTGGAGCCAAGGTGCTGGCTCCCCTTCTGGGATACCATTTTGTTTGTACAGTGCAGCTGCATCAGAAAGTTTTTTGTTCTCCCAAGAAAATCCTAAGCCGAATGGATAATTGGTATTCAAGACACATGTTTTCTACCAGCAAATAAGAAAAAAGCACAACAGTATTCTTGAAGAATGCTGATTTTTAGTGTTTTGCAATTCTGCATTTTCAAAAATGGCATCTGTTTTGTGTGAGGCTGAAAAATCTGGAGAAAGATTTTTGTAAAGGAGAATAAAATTATGTCCCTGAGCATTCTGCTCCCTTCTCCCTTTAAATGATATTGGTTTTGTTGGCCCACTCTACCAAAAAACATTGTTACAGCAGAAGTTTTTGTAATTCTTGCCTATGTTGCTGACAGGTTTTGAAATGGTGATCCAGTTGCAAATATTTTAAGTTACTTTCTGCAGGCTTTTTTCCATTCACCAAATCAACCTTTCTCTTAAGTACTCCTTAAAAGTTGCCTTCTAGGTGCATAAATGAATATAATGCTTACCATTTATATGGGGCTTTTTGAGGAAGAACTCAAAAGTGTTTTACAATCTTCAGTTTTTGGCTATTTTATTGTTTATTGGTGGTTTGAATAGACAGAAAAAGTTTTTAAGAGCTATTTCTTATTCATTTCCATATCTTTGATTTATCACTGATGAGCCCATAAATTTTCCCTTTCTAGTTCATACAGATAAAAAAAAAATCCAGCAATTCATTTAGTTTGTCAACCAGATCCCAGATTTGCACAAGGATGAATATTAAGTATAATTACATTGTAAATACCTATTACAAATTATGTAGCTGCCCCAGGTGTAGGACGGTTCTAAATACAAATCTATGTTTCCAGTTCTTTAAAAATCTTCTCAAGTCTCAAGTTACACACCAGATTTCTGGATTGAATCTAACAGACTGAAAGTTCTCCCACCCTTCCAAGGTTTTCCAACTACCTTAACTGCCAGGGTGTGCTGGAATTCATGAAACACTAGATTTGATTCCTTCTGCTCCTTTCTCTCACCAAAGAATATGGAAGAATGATGCTGTTCAAGTGAGAGAAGAGATCAATTCAATTCAGTAAGGAGTTATTGAGCAACTATTATGAGCAGGATGTCTAGAGACTTTCATCTGATATAAGAGCCCTAAATTGTATCTATCATTTAGTACTCATTTACATCATTCCTTCACTTATCTACAGTGACACCCATTGTTTTAGTCATCGTAAGACCCCAATGTAACATTAATTTCCATGAAAATGATTATTCAGATGTGCAAATAGATCTGTGATCCCAAAGATATGGATGTGTTCTCCAGTGATGCTGAATTCAACCCACCATGCCTGCCTGTCCTGGAGCTCTTATCCATGTGCTCCCCTGACCTCGATAAAGGAAGTCCCACCTGACATGTTGGAAACTCCCTCTGTCTTTCCATTCTCCAAATGTCAATGGAGAATTCTGGCTGCCCTTCTGGCATCTCTTGCCCACACCACATGCCCAATCACACTTCTTTTCCCATCATGTATTTTCCTGATGATGTTGTTTACTTTTGTTCTTCAAAGTTCCTCAGTGGTTATACATTGTAGCCTACTCATGCCTGCCATTTGCTTCTCCATTGATTTCTACATAACAATTGCATTCAGTTTTCCAGATATTGTTGTGCTCCATTCTTTGCCTCTAGAAGAATAGCAGTATTTTAAAAGAATGGTCCTTTGTTTCTGTGAAAAGTTTGGGGTAATTGAAGGAGTGTTGAAAATTCCTGGGGAAAATCCAGTCCTCTCTCCTCCTCCTGTTTATTGCTGGGCCTAATTCATTGTCCATTTGTTTAATCTGTTGCCAATATTCGTACCCAGCTAACCATACCATAAGCTGGATAATAGACATTCTTTGTGTACTTGGTCTTCCATAGGTAAATTGTAGGGCCAAATTTTTTGGGTGATTATGGAGATCTTTTCCAAAAGGTGCTGCAATATTCTGGTGTTTGATGCAGCAAGCACAATGGCAGAGAGAAAACAAAAGCATCTCACCATCCATAATCTCTCTTGAATTTGGACTCCATGTTAGGTCTCCTTCATCACTGTCATGATGAATAACTTTGATTAGAGCCTGTTTCCCTATGTTAAGCCTTACCTATTTTGTGATCAAGAATAACTGAATAGTGCTATAACTTTCAAGGGATCTTGAATGATTTTTATATGTCATTGGTAGACTTTTCTGGAAAAATATTTTCAAGTTAACATTTTTGCTGTACTTAATCAAATGATTTTTCATAGTCAACGAACACTAAGCATTAGGAGAGCTTATATTTTCAACATCGAGTCAATTATATAATGATAAAGATGTGGTCCATTGTAGAATATCATTTATAAAAATTGACCTATTCCCTATTAATAAGTATCCTCACCAAAAATGGCCCTAATGTTTGTAGATGTCTTATAAAGATTCTGTAGATATGGAAAAGTAGGTGTTGATAGGTCAATAGTGGTTGGTGGTTGATGTTCTTTTGGTTTTAGAAAGTTCTGACTTTTATCCTCACATCATTGGAATCTTCCTGCCCTCCAGATATCTTGGGAATTTATCCCTCCAATGACCAACATCAAAATAGGGTTATCTCCAGCATGGGTCTTCTCCCTATAATATCAGAGAATCATATCACAAATGTAGTGCTAAAAAGGTACCCAGAAATCATATAGTTCAACTTCTTCATTTTACACATAAGGAAATTAAGGCTTATGGCATCTAAGTAACTTATTCAAGGTCACAGAGGTAGCATCAGAGGTGAACTATAAACTCAGGTCCTGTGGTTTCAAAGTCAGATCTCTTTCCAACTCAGCTAAACCCAGCTTTTTTTTCCTGCTGTCGATATTCTGCTGTTACCTTTTTTTGTTAGAAAGTACTTGCTTTAAACAGCCCAGAATTAATTTTTTTAATTGCATGCTTTATATTTTCCTCATTATTATTCTTTATCCTAGCTCTTATGAATTCTGATCTCAGGTATAATAAGTCAATGGGCTGACTCTACACAGACAGCTGATTCAGGGATGACTCTCACATCAGTAAAAATCCCTTTCCCATATGTTAAAATACAGGGTTGTTGTTTTTTTCATGATGACCAAAAAGATGAGAAATTAGTCACTCTGAAAATCCTTTCAATTCCTCAACCGCCAAACAGAAGATTAACATGCCAGATGTAAAGAGCTAAATCTTCAAGATAAAAAAGTCTCCAGTAAGTTATGCATCTTTTGAATTAATGCCACAAAACTTTAATACTCAGAGAGCTCAGTCAACCATCTCCACTCACCTAGCAGCAAGCACAAGGTCACAGTGTTGTTCAGTGCCAGTTGTAGGTTATGGACTATTCAACCAAATGACTATCTATCCATCCATCTATCCATCCAGCTATCTATCTGTCTATGTATCTATCTATCTATCGATCGATCTATATCTCAATATAGATATAAAGATATATGAACAGAGTATGGGACAAGTGTGTCTATATCAGAGACTGCACAAAGACTCTTATCCTCTCCCAACTCCCACATGTTGCAGCAGACATTTACTCTACCCTGGAATGTCTGGGCAGGTATGCCTTAGGCTTGAAGGAAATAGGAACTACTAACCATATGGGGATCAATTTCTTATCTAGAGGTCTCTTAGAGAGGGGACTAGGTGAGGAATTCTGCATCCTACAAGTCAAGGCAGGACTAGAGTTCAGCTTTTGGCAATACACAGCACTATAAAAACAAATGGCTAGATAGTGAGTGGCCAGGAATACAAGAAAAAGATTCCAACACAAAAGATCTCAAGAGAAAAAATAAATTCAATAAAAATACGGCACATATAATGACTAAGTAGCAGAGAGAACACTAAAATGTAGACAGAAAAAGGCAAAACCACAAAGAGAAACCAAATATAATAGTAAATGTTTTGAAGGAAAATAAAACAATGGTACCTGAAGAAAGACTGAATGATGTGGAAAAGAAACTTCAGAATATCTCAAAAGATAAATAAAACTCACAAAGCAAGAAATGAGGAATGATTTTAGGTCATAAATTAGAGCCTTCAATACAGAACATAGAGTGCTTTACACATAAATATAAAGCACACTTAGTAGATTATAGAAAAATAAATCCATAGTGAATAATCTATCTTAAGAAGTGAGAGAGCCCCAATTACCTCTAATATCTGTAAAAAATGACTCTATACAAATTTTAGAGCTACAGAACCCAAAAAATGACAGAATGAAACAGATCTCCTGCTGAAGGCAGCCTGGCAGGCTGACAGAAAAAGTCTATAGCACCCAGGTGGGAGTGCAGCACATTCCCACATGGGCCTCACCAGCACAGACCTGGTGGAGCAGGCCCCAGGGGACTGAATCACTGGCAGTTATGGCAGTTTCCAGACTTCTCAACCCATAAATATGGAAGAGAAAGTAAAAGGTCAGTGGGAAAAATCTATTGGATCTAGGTGAGAGAAGGGTGTGGTCCAGCCCCTGGACCTGAGCAGGGGAGGTGGTGACTGCAGCAGCTGGGCAACTGCTTCTGGAGCTCCAGGCCCACAGATGGTAGCAGGACCAAGTGATTGATTGGAGGGAAATTAAAGGAATATCTTTTCCAGCACTGAGGCAGGATTTTCTTGCTTTTCTCAGCTTAGATCTGGGTTCCAGTTTCAGGTGGCAGTCCTAGGGTGAGGAGGAGTGCTAGTGTGGCAGAGCTTGTGGTGAAAGTGGAGAGGGCATCCTCTTCACAGTTCTGAGGCAGGTGCCTAGAAGCAGCTCTGACAATAGTTATACAAAACCCCAGAAATTTGAGACACAGGACTCTCCACTTTGGAAGCAGAATTCTGCTATGCCAAAGAGCTCAAAAGTCAGGTAATTAACTGGCAAAATGAGAAAATAGAGGAAAAGAAATCTGACTATAGAATCATGTTTTGGTGACAAAGAAGATCAAAACATAGAATCAGAAGAAAATAACAAAGTCAAAACTCCAGCATCAAAAGTCTCCAAGAAAAATTTGAATAGGTTGCAAGCCATGGAAGAGCTCAAAAAGGATTCTGAAAATCAAGTAAGAAAAGTAGAGGAAAATTTGGGAAGAGAAATGAGAATGATGCAAGAAAATCATGAAAAATGAGTCAACAACTTGCTGAAGGAGACCTCAAAAAATACTGAAGAAAATAACAACTTAAAAAATAGACTAACTCAAATGGCAAAAGAGGCCCAAAAAGCCAATGAGGAGAAGAATGTCTTAAAAAGAAGAATTGGTCAGATGGAAAAGGAAGTTCCAAAGCTCACTGAAGAAAATAATTTCTTCAAAATTAGATTGGATCAAATGGAAGCTAATGACTTTATGAGAAATTAAGATATTATAAAAGAGATCCAAAAGAATAAAAAAATAGAAGGCAAAGTAAAATACCTTGTTGGAAAAACCACTGACCTGGAAAATAGATCCAGGAGAGATAATTTTAAAATTATTAGACTACCTGAAAGCCATGATAAAAAAAAGAGCCTAGAAATCATCTTTCAAGAAATTATCAAGGACAATTGTCCTGATATTTTAGAAGCAGAGGGTAAAATCAAAATTGAAAGAATTCACTGATCTCCTCTTGAAAAAGATCCCCAAAAGAAAATTGCTAGGAATATTATAGTCAAATTCCAGAGTTCCCAGGTCAAGGAGAAAATATTACAAGCAGTCAGGAAGAAACAGTTTGAGTATTGAGGAAACACAATCAGGATAACACAAGATCTAGCAGTTTCTACATTAAGGGATCAAAGGTCTTGAAACATGATATTCCAGAGATCAAAGAAGATAGGATCAAAACCAAAAATCACCTACCCAGCAAAACTGAATATAATTCTTCAGGGGAAAATGTGGATATTCAATGAAATAGAGGATTTTCAAGTATTCTTGAAAAGACCAGAGCTGAATAAAAATTTGACTTTCAAATACAAGAAGCAAAAAAAGTGTGAAAAAGTAAACAGGAAAGAGAAATCATAAGGAACTTATTAAGTTGAACTGTTTACATTCCTACATGGAAAGATGATATTTGCAAATCATGAGACTTTTCTCAGTATTAGGATAGTTGAAGGCAAAATATATGTGTGTGTGGATGTATATGTATGTATATATGGATATATGTGTGTCTATATGTATATATGTGTATGTATAGGTGGTGTATGTGTGTATATATGTGTGTGTACATGTATACATAGACAGAAGGCACAGGGTAAGTTGAATATGAAGGGATGATATCTAAAAAATAAAATTAAGAGGTGAGAGAGGAATATATTGAGAGAAGGAGAAGAGGAGAGATAGAATAGGGTGAATGATTTCACATAAAAGAGGCTAGAGAAAGCAGTTACAATGAAGGGGAAAAGCAGGGAGGTGAAATGGAATGAGTCAACCTTACTCTCATTGGACTTGGCTTAAGGAGGGAATAACATACACACTCAATTGAGTATCTTAACCTACAGAAAAGTAGGGGGAAAGGGGATAAGAGGTAGGGATGATAGAAGGGAAGGCAGATTAGGGGAGAGGGTAGTCAGAAGCAAACACTTTTGAAAAGGAATGGGGTCAAAAGAAAAAATGGAATAAATGGGGGATGGGATAGTATGGAGGGAAATAGAGTTAGTCTTTCACAATATGACTATTATGGAAATGTTTTGCATAACTACATATGTACAACCTATATTGAATTGCTTGTCTTCTCAGTGGGGGTGAGTGAGGAGGGAAGAAAGGAAAGAATGTGGAACTCAAAGTTTTAAAAACAATTTTTTTTAATGTTTTTTAAATACAACTGAGAAATAAGATATACAGGAAATGGGGTATAGAAATCCATCTTGTCCTACAAGAAAGTAATGGCTAAGAGGGTAAGGGGAGATGGGGTGGAGGGAAATAAGAGAGGACAGACTGGGGGAAGGGATATTCAGTATGCTTGCCATCTTGGGGTAGGGGGATAGGAGAGAGATTAGGAGAAAATTTGTAACTCAAAATCTTGTGGAAATGAATGTCTAAAACTAAAAATAAACAAATTCTGGGGGAAAAAAAGAAGTGAGAGACTAATATATTTAACACAGAAATATACAGAAGGGGAGGAAAATTGACAGAAGAGAAACAAAGGACAAAAACATTAAAAGAACACATTAATTCTATCCATGCCAGACTACTGACCTTGAAGAGGAGATGTGTAGAGATAACTTGAAAATTGTAAGCCATCCAGAACAACATGACATGAAAAATCTGAATGTACAATAAACCAAATAATACAAGAAAACTTTCCAGAATTTATGAATGCAGACAAGAAAGCATTAATCAAGAGAAGAGACAGGTCGTTCTCAGATATAAACCCCATACTGCAAACTCCAAGACACATAGTAGTTAAATTGAACAGTTTCAATGCCAAACAACTAATTTTGCAATGGCCAGGAGCAAGACCTTCAGATGTGAAAGAAAGCCCATTTGAATAATACATGATTATTTAGCAGTTACAAGAAATCAAAGAAAGGAATGGAATAATTTGTTCCAAAAAACAATAGGGCTCATGCTGCAACTCAAAATGATGTGCCCTGAATAAGTGAGCTTAATCATCAATGAAAAAAGTGAACATTCAACAAAAAAAGAGGTGAGCAGAGTATTTTTTTTTAATTTTCAAGCATCTTAGAGAAAAGAATAAGAAAAGACAATTGTCAAAAAAATACTAAATAATCTAATGGTGGCCTTCTCTAGTCTGGGGAAGTGAGGAAAGGAGAAAAACAATTTGGAACTTAAAATGTAACAAAATACAAATTCAATTTAATTTTTAAAAGACACTGAAAAAATTTTAAAATAAAATTATTTCATTTTATAGTTTATTTTTCCATGGAGGGGTTGGGGGAACGGGTGGGCAGGGGGTTACCTATGGGGAAAAGAAAGCACAAAGATTATTAAGGGATTTTTTTAAGGACCCAAAGAGTTAAAGATTTTAGGAGAAGGAAAAATGAAAGAAATAGTTGAGCTGAAGCAGCATGAACTAAACTCCCTACCCCCAAAGGGGAAGCAATGTCTTTTGTAGCATTGAAGAACAGAGCAGGTGAATACATTAAAGAGCAGAAGGAAAATGGAAGACAGAGGGGAATACATTCTTCCTAAGTCAGTGGTTGAACAGTGAAGGGTAAATGATTCTTTTTGTCTTTCAACAAGAGGAAATCTGCTCAAGAAAGGGGTGAAGACAGTAAAGAAGAATGTTTTTAACTAGGGGTCTCAAAGTGAGGTTCTCACTCCAGAGAGAAGGAATGAGGTGGCACTAACAAGTCTTTCCATATGAAAGTCTGAGCTTATGGTAGTCAATGTGAACTTTATGGCACAAGTATTCTAGGAAGTTTCAATAAGCAATTTTCTATTAAGAAATAAAGATATATGGATTCCTAGAGGCAGCCAAAACCCAGACTGACAAGGGAGAATTATATACACATACACAAACACATACACACATGCACACATACATGTACACATACATATATATGTACACATGTACATACACATGTACACACATACATATACACATACCCTTACACATACATGCAGAATATATGAAGCTAAAAGAGTAACAGCATGGTCCTAGGGATAGCAAGCATAAATGTCATTAGGGTAAGGACTTTGTCTGCATAATTTGGGGCACAGAAAAACAGATTTTGAGCCCACCCTAACCAGAGAAAAATACACACCTATTGATCATAACTTTAAATATAAATGGATTAAACAACTCAATAAAACAAAAGAAAGTTATAGAATGAATAACAAAATAAAATCTAGCAATCTTCTGCATTGAAGAAGCAAAGATACTTAAAAGAATTAATCTGGGAGGCTAGAATAAAACTTGTCATGTATCTGGTGAATCAAAAAGAAAAAGCAGGAATTTCAATCATGCTCTCAGACAAGTAAAATAATCAGAGAACTGATATTATGCTTCAAGTAACCATAGGGAATCATATAATATCAGATATAGATATACACACATATACATGTATACACACATATACGCATACACATTTACATATACATGCAGAATATATAAAGCTAAAAGAGTAGCCATTACTGTATATATATGTGTGTGTGTCTACACACACATATATGCAGCGTCTAGATGAAAATTTAAATTCATAAGCAAAAAGGTGCATTGTTAAAAGACATGGTAACAGTAACTAT
The DNA here is from genome assembly GCF_028583685.1 of Petaurus breviceps papuanus. Lineage (NCBI taxonomy): Eukaryota > Metazoa > Chordata > Mammalia > Diprotodontia > Petauridae > Petaurus > Petaurus breviceps. Next base: position 73,510,972 of record NW_027186304.1, on the reverse strand, counting down.
AAGAAACACTAATATTTCTGACTCAAATATGGACAAATATTTTAAAAGGAAAAAATAAAAATATAGAACAGAACAAACTATACTAGAGAACTTAGGGTTGAAACCTTTATGGTACCTTCTGGATGGAAAATATGCTGACTACACTTTAAAGCATTATATGATATATTTTCAAAAATAGATCATATACAAAGGCATAGAAAAATATAAATTAATGTTAAAAGTATAAATACTAAATATCCTTTATAGACATGATGCAGTAAAATACTATATAATTAACAAACCAACCTAAAACCCATTTCTATGAAATGAATAATAAAATTGATAAACACTTAGCTAACTTGATTAAAAAGACAAGGGAGAAAAGTCAAATCAACAAAGTAAAACAATGAATGAAGTGCAATCAAACTTAACAGTGAATTTTTAAAAAATTCAAACACCGTCTGTGCTACCTCCCCAACTAAAAATTCACCATGGGTTGAGGACACGGCAGGTGGCTGCTTGGTAACTTATAGGTCTTCAGTGCTAAAACTATAGCTTATAAGCCCCTAATGGTATGTTTTCTTTAAGCAGCCAATCAGGAGATGCAACAAGTTCCTAGAAAAGGCTAATAATAGATAGTACAGTAAGAGTACTAGCTACAAACTATCTCCCCCACAAACCTAGGGCAGACTCTCCCCAAATACAGTTTCAATTGGAAGAGTAATAGTAAATGAGCAAAATGGTAGTGTAGCACATATGTGATGAACACAAATGTCCAATACAACTCATGCCTGTGATACTGGAGGGCTTCAATGTCCTATCTCTCCTGAGTGTCCTCAAAAGCTCAACTCTTACTTGCCAGGTCCAGCTCTCCCTTGCGTCTATGACCACAGTTGACAGGGGTCTGACTCTTTGAAGCTGTTTCTTTTTTCAAGTCATCGCCTTTTCAAGTGTCTACATGTGTCTGCTCCTCCCACTGTGCAATTCCAGGAAGTGCAGGAATTTTTGTGTAGTATGACCCCTCTGCCTCTGACTCTCTTAAAGTGATCCATTCTAGAACTATTGGATGAGGTGTCTCCTACTAGGAGATTCCCTCCCACCTCACCATGCCACAGGGGTCATGCTCCACAAAGCTGCTTGACCTCCCCTGGAATGAAAAATGTCTCTAGGGCCAGTAGACTTAGTTATTAAAGGGTCCCCAGGGTTGTGACTAATATTCAGTCAGACAATATCTAGTTCAATTTCCAGTTCAACCAGCGAAATGTGTTCATACTTCATAAAGGGAGGATAGAGCACAGCCACAACTTTATAATCAGAGACCAAGTATTCACTCACTCACACACACACATACGCACAAACGCACGCACAGAAACAGACACATACACCCATTATTTTCTGGATTATTGCTAAAAAATAGGTTTTCATTGTATAGGTGTCCCTTTCTGGAGATTTGTTTATCTTAAGGTTGTAATTTCCCCAGTGATACATATCCCTATTAAATCTCTCTCTCTCTCTCTCTCTCTCTCTCTCTCTCTCTCTCTCTCTCTCTCTCTCTCTCTCTCTCTCTCTCTCTCTCTCTCTCTCTCTCTCTCTCTCTCTCTCTCTCTCTCTCTCTCTCTCTCTCTCTCTCTCTCTCTCTCTCTTTCTCTCTCTCTCTCTCTCTCTCTCTCTCTCTCTCTCTCTCTCTCTCTCTCTCTCTCTCTCTCTCTCTCTCTCTCTCTCTCTCTCTCTCTCTCTCTCTCTCTCTCTCTCTCTCTCTGTCTCTCTCTGTCTCTCTCTCTCTCTGTCTCTCTCTGTCTCTCTCTGTCTCTGTCTCTGTCTCTCTCTCTCTCTGTCTCTCTCTCTGTCTCTCTCTGCCAGTCTCTGTCTTTCTGTCTCTGGCTCTTTATCTCTCTCTGTCTGACTCTCTCTGTCTCTGTCTCTCTTCATCTCTGTGTCTCTGTGTGTGTTTCGAGTGCTCAAAATATTCGGGATTCAGCAAATTCAATAACAATCCTTCAAGGATTAACTTAAACCCCACAGCCCTCAGAATAAATCCTACTTTCCCATGTATTCAATCAATATGGATCTCTTCTTCCTTTAATTACCCGTTACATTTTTTATTTTTACCTTTATTATTCAGCCCTAACTTCCTTGCTAACCTCCAGATTTGCATTGCCAACTACCTATTAGACAACTCAAACTAGATTACTACACATGTATATATGTGTATGTATAAATAAACTATATATCTTACACCCAACATATCTAGAACTAAATTCATTATCTTTCCCTTAAAAGAAGGAGCTAGGTGATGAAGTAGACAGAGTTCTTGGTCTGGAGTCAGAAGATCTGAGTTCAAATCTGGTTTTAGACACTTACTAGCTGTGGGACTCTGGTCAAGCCAATTCATTTCTCTCTGCTTCAATTTCCTCAACTGTAAAATGATGATAATAATAGCACTTGCCTCCCAGAGTTGTTATGAGGATCAAATGAGATAACAGTTGTAAAGTACTTAGCATAGTGTCTGGCACATAGTAGGCACTTTATAAATGTTAGTTATTAACTGTTCTCCCTTCAGAACTTCCCTGTTACTGTTGAGGATATCGCTACCTTCACAGTCACCCATGCACAAAGCCTAGGTGTCATTTTATCCTCCTCGTTCTCTCTACATCCTCAATACTCAACCTATTGCCAAGTCCTGGGATTTCTGCTTTCATATTACCTCTCTTATAGTACACCTTCTCTCCTCTGATCCCACAATCACTATGACGTAAGCCCTCATTACCTCACATTTGGACTATTACAGTAACCTTCTGATTATTCTCTTTGCTTCAAATCTTTCCAATCTATCTTCCTGTCAATCAACCCTCCTAAAACATAGATATGACCATGACACACTCTCATTCAATAATTCCAATGGTTTCCTGTTGTCTCCAGTTCTTTGATTTCATTTATTCTTCCTTTATTATTTGCTAATCGTTGTCTATGTATTATCCTGGTCTACTCAAGTCAATTATACAGTCTCCAATGGCCAGGAATGCATCACAAATGTCTCTACAATCCTCCCTGCTTCAACCACTCTTAGCTCAGTACTAGGCACATAGTATGTGATAAAGCAAAATTCCATTAGGTTTAAATTGTTTTACACCTTAGTTCTAAAACATAGTTCTTTATCAAATTGAATAGCTGACAGAAAATTGAGAATACAAACTGGGTCAATTAAAATATTTCAGATTAGCAAAAAATGTTGGAGGCCATGCCTCAGAACTCCATCAAGCCCTCTTAAATATAAGTGCAATGTCCACATGTGGGTTTCTTTTTCATCTCTAATGGAAAAAAAAAATTAAATGCCCAATATCAAAACCACCTAGTTAAATCATTCAAGAAGCACAATCTAGTTTCTTTTAAAGTCAATACTTATTTTTTTTTCCTTCAAAACTACATAAGCAACATATTTGGCTTTTAGACAATACTATTCACTTTTAAGCTGAAGGTACACAAATAGAATAAAATGGAAAGCTGAGTAAATAGCCAGACAATTCAGGGTAAACAAACAAAAACTGCTACTATTGAAGAGAAAGTCTGGGTAGAAAGCAAGCTAATTCTCCCCACTGTTAGCTGAGCTCCTGATCTTATTTAAGGCTGGCCACCAACCACTCTACCCTACCTCAGGCATTTCACTTTTTTCTATCCATTCTGTCATGACTTATAATTTCTATTTCCTTTCCTCTGGCCCTTTGGCCTGAGGTAGTATATAAATCAAGAAAAAAGAAAAAATAGACTCTGATTCCAGCCCCACTATTGACTCTCCACTATCATGATACCTGCCCTTCTCATGAGTTTCAAATCTAATCTCAGATGCTTTACTAGCATGACCCTGAGAAAGTTTCTTAACCTCTGCCTCAGTTTCCTAATATAAAAAATGAGGATAATAGTAACACCTACCTCATAGTGTTTTGTGGGTATCAAATGAAATATTATTTATGAAGGACTTTGCAAACTTTCCAATGCTAGATAAATGTTTTATCATCTTCTGTCATGGCTATTATTTATTGTAGTATTTATGTATTTTTAAATAATTTAACATGTATAAAACTGCTACCATTTTTATTAGTTTCATATTTTTATGTGTCACTGATGAAGTTTTTGACCATTTTATCTGTCACCCCATTTCCCTCATAAGCTCTGCTGATTTTATCGCATGATTTGGCATAGTTGGTAATGGTTTGAGGGGATGCAATGCCAAATTATAACAGAACCAACTGGACCCCAAATGAAGTCTGATGAAGGCAAAAAACAGTAAGACTACCACTTCCTTATTCTTTGCTGCCATTTCACTCTTGCTGTGGTATAACATCATATTAGTTTTTGTGGCTGCCTTATCACCCTATAGACTTATGTTAAGCTTGCAGTCCACTAAAACCCCCAGATATTTTTCAGTACAACTACTACCTAACCATGACTCACCTGTGCTTGTGAAGGTTGTTTTTGTATCTCTTACAAAAATTCACATCTGTCCCTCTTCAATTTCATCTTATTAGGTTTAGTTCAATGTTTTAGTCAGTCAAGATATTTTTAGATCATGATTCTATTATCCAGTATGTTAGCTCTTCTTCCACAATTTGTGCTATCTGCAGGTTTTAAAAGGATGCAATCTATGCCTTTATATAAGCCTCTATAAAAATGCTTATTAGCAGAATACCAAGGGCAGTGCCCTTAGGTCTCCACTGGAGACTCACTTCCTCTGAGTCATAATGACATTGAACCATTAATAACTAACATTGAATCATTAATATCTAATCTTTGAATCTAACCATTTAGCCATTCCAAACCCATCTGGTTGTATCACTGCCTAGTCCATATATTCCCATCACTTCCACAAGAATAGTATCATAACTTGAACAAAAACTTGGCTCAACTATAAGTATGCCATAACCATAGTATTCCCTTTAGCCATTAGTTTAATAATCCTGTCAAAAAAGAAAATGAAGTTAGCCTGGAATGATATGTTATTTGTGAAACCATGATGGCTTTTTATAATCACTGCCTCTCTTTTGACTTTCATAAGATCAATGCCCAGGGACTCATGTTTGAAACCTCTGTCATTCTACATTCCTCATTCACACTCACCCTTCCTGACCAATACATTCCCAAATCTTATTTTTCTATCTTCACAACAACTTAAAGTGCATCTCCTTATCACCTCTTACATAGATATATATCTCATCTGGATTACTTCAATAGCCTTTTAATTGATCTCCCTGCCTCATCTATCCCCACCCTGATTTGTCCTCCATTCACTTTCCAGAGCTAATTTCCTAAAGCTCAAGTGTATCCATGTCATCCCTCTGCTCAATAAACTCCAGTGGTTCCCTGTTGTCTCTTAGATCAAACGTGAATCATAATATTTGGCATTTAAAGCTCTTCATAACCTGGATCCTCCCTACCTTTTCACTCTTTCCTATCCATTCAATAATCCATGTACACTTGTCTACTTGCTACTTTTTTTTTTTAAGCAATCGGGGTTAAGTAACTTGCTCAAGGTTACACGGCCAGGTGTTTCTGGGTGGATGCTAAGTGTCTGAGCCCAGGATTCAATCTCCAGGTCATACTGACACTGGAGCCGGTGCTCTTACTTGCTGTGCTACCTGGCCACCCCTACTTGCTACTTCTTAAATGCAGTCCTTCTTCCATCTCCATGCTGATACACTTATTGTCCCCATGCCTGCAATGCTCTTTTTAGTCTGCCTTTTGTTTTCCCTGCCCTCCTTCAGGACTCAGCTCAAATCATACTTCCTGCAGAAGGGCTTTCCCCTGCTCTCAGCTTCTAATGTGTCCCCCTTTAAGAATGCTTCCCATCTTTTCTGCATATATCTTACATGTATCTAATTATTTACATGTTGTCTTCCTCATTAAAATATGAGCTCCTTGACTTTAGAGGCAAGGACAATATTTACCTTTCCTCGTATCCCTAGAGGTTAGTATGGTTCTTGGAACATAATAAGCACTTAGTAAATGCTTATTAAGTAACTGATCAAGTGTAATGTAATGATACCATCATTGTCCCCATTTTTTTCTCCATCCTCTGAGACTTTAGATAAATAAATATTATCCATATTATTTACATCTTCTCCATCTGCACTGGCTCTTTATCTTCTACCTACAAACATACTCCCTCTACTAAAAACAAATAAAACCTTCTCTTTGCTACCTCCTTCTAGTAGCTATTCTATCTCTCTCCTCTGTGTTACAAAATTTCTATCCATTGCTGACTCCATCTCCTTACCAAGACACTCTTTTTTTAAACTTCTTTCAACTTGACTTTTGCCTCCAATATACTAAAATTACTCTCTCACAGAGTCATTAATGACCTCCTAATCCCTGAGCCCAATGGTCTTTTCTTAGGCTTTGTCAGCCTTAATCTCACTGTAGCATCTCTTTCACCCAGATAATCACTGTCTCCTTCTTGAATCTTTTTCTTCCCTTTGACTTCCAATATACTGCCTCTCCTCTTATCTCTCTAAACACTCCTATATCTCTCTTCTTGCTATTTCAACACCCCAAATGTTGGCTTTCAAAAGGTTCTATCCTCAGCTCTTCTCTTTTCTTATCATTATACAATCCTTTTCCTTGGTGAACAAATCTAATGCTACCTGAATATAAATAATTTCCACACCTATAACCAATTCTAATCTCTCTCCCAAGCTTGAATTCATATTTGCACTTTCACTTACACATCAACCAATCAACAAGAATTTATTGAGTGTCTATCATGATGTGAGGAACATAAAGGCAAAAATTAAACAGCCTTCATCCTTCAAATATGTACCATTTTGTTGGAGCTCATGCTATATCTCTAACTAAATGGTCTTCAGCAGCTCAAACTCACAATTTTCCAAACCAATCTAGATCTTCTGACCCTAAAAAATCTTCTTTGCCTATTTTCCTTAATTCTGTTAATGGTGCCACAATTCTAAAGTCTCAAGGAACAATCTTGGTTATATGCACTCCTCCTTCCATATGCAATTAATAGTTTATATTAGGTCCATTCCATCTACAAGTATTTTTGAGTCCATTATTTCTATCCCAATTACTACCATTTTAATTTATCTCTTCGTTTTGACTCTTGTCTCTTCCCCCCTGCAAGCCATCCTGGATGCTGTTTCCAGATAAATCTTCAAAAAGTACAGTTCACATATTGTTCCAGTGCTCAAAATCTTTCTGTGACTATCCACTTTGTGAGACAATGTAAACAGGCAACTCACTCGCCGATGAAGATAACTATAGACTAATGATAATTGCAGTAGTGAGTTAAAATTGATTTTATAGTTTGATAAAAACTACAATGGATTTTTGATATTATTAATGGGGGTATTTTTTTCAATTGTTCTAGATCACAAACCATCGATGCCTCCTTATACTGTCTAATACATGTCCATGTCTGTCCACAAATTCTCTGTAAAGGAATCAACAGCCTAGAGACTTTCCTTTTGGGACTTTTGTTCCCAGTGCAATATTTGGACTATCCATCTGTTATTTCTAGATGTCCTTATAGGACTGGCCTGTGCCTTTTTTTCTGATCATACATTTCCTTGATAGTATCTTTTATTCCATCATTTGCATGCAAGTCAACATTGATAATGTGCTGCAATCTACTTACACTCACCACATGACTTTCCAGTGATTTGGGGTCACCTATAGTTTTAATTTTCCTGGGATCATAGTATCCCATGATTTGTAGCTATAAAACATCATAGTGAAAATATTGATGTTAAGAAAATTGTGCATTTTCAAAAGTGAGCAGTTGGAATCATTGAAAGTCCTGCAGTTAAAAAAAAAAGTAATCTCACCAGCTTTATTCCTCCAGGTAAAGTCTGGAATCAGTTCATTACCCATCTGCAAGGCCCATCTTTTGTGTGTGTGTACATATACACATGTAAATATAAGGTTGTTCATTCGTGTCCAACTTTTTGTGACCCCATATGGCATTTTCTTGGCAAAGATATTGAAGTGGTTTGCCATTTCCTTCTCCAGCTCACTTTACAAATGAGGAACTAAGACAAACAGGATTGAGTGACTTGCCCAGGGTCACACAGATAGTGTCTTAGACCATATTGGAACTCACGAAGATGAGTCTTCCTTACTCCAGGCCCAGCATTGTATCCACTGTGCCACCTAGCTGCCTATAAACATAGATATAGATATATAGATATATATTCATTCACACACATATATAAAAACACATATATACTTGTATTCTTATTTTATTTATATGTGTATATATGTCAATATATATATATATATATATATATGTACACATACATAAACACATCTTTTATAGGAAGAAGGCCTGGATCTGTTATTTCATTGATATGGAGAACTCCAAAGTAAGGAGATTCCCTCTACCAAGACAAGTTACTACCTTTTCTGAAACTTAGAATCAGGGTTACCTGGAGCAGAAATCTAAGGGGTCCCCAAGATCCTTTCCGGGGAGTATGTAGGGTAAAAATTATTTTTAAAATAATATTAAAATGTTTTAATATTCAATACCATGCATATACATATATTTATATGTGAATATTTACACATATATACATATATATGTAGCCCACTAAAAAAAAGTCTTACATTTTTAAGAGTATAAAGGGATCCTGAAACCAAAATGTCAGACAACCACTAGCCTAGAGCGCTAAAATGCTAAATGACTTACTTAGGGTCACACAGCCAGTATGTCTGAACCTCTCTTTATGCTGCTCCACTTCTCCCTCTCTCTCGAGTCAAATAATATGAGTAATTAATTATAAGAGAAAGTTAAAACCGAATTAAATTCTGTTGCAATAAATAAGAAGGTAAAATTGCCATCTGTGCAAATGCATGTATAGGCAATTAGGTGACAGTGGAAAAGTGCATAGCCTGGACTCAGGAAGAACTGAGTTCGAATCCAACCTCAAACACTTGGTAGCTCTGTGACCCTGGGCAAGTCACTTAACCCTATTTGCCTCAGTTTTCTCATCTGTAAAATGAGTTGGAGAAGGAAATGACAAACCACTCCAGTATCTTTGCCAAGAAAACCCCAAATAGGGTCATGAAGAGTTAGACACAACTTAAATGCTTGGGCACACAGTATTTTTTCATATCTTTCCAAAAGTCCTTCTGTAGTACCGTGTTTCCCCAATAATAAGACACTGTCTTATTATTTTTTTGGACAGAAAAACACCAGAGGGCTTATTTTCAGGGGAGGGCTTATTTTAATGAACATTGACAGCAATTTTAATAAACAGGTAAATGTGAACAAAAAAATGTACCTTTATTCAATAAGCAAATCACTGGGGAAGAACAGGATGATGCACTCACTGCTGCAGCTCTGATTGGATGCAGCTCGGAGCGCAGCGTGCATTTCACCCGGCGGGGGGAGACGGTGCATACAGAGGGTACCGTAATGTAGCTTGTAGCGCAGGGGATCACCTTCACTACAGTAGCAATCTCAATAGGGCTTATTTTCAGGGGAGGGCTTGTTTTACAGGAATCTTACACAGTAAGGGGAGGGCTTATTTTCGGGGAAACACGGTAGGTCTACACTCCAAAGAGTTCAAAGAAAGAGGAAAATATTTATATCAGTGCTTTTTGCAGTATCAAAGAACTAGAAACTAAGGGAGTATCTAGACAAATTATTATATGTAAGTGTTTTGGAATATTAATGTTTTGTTATATTAAGACATGATGAAAGGGATGGGTTCAGACAAATTGGGGAAGATTTCTATAGATAGATATAGATATAGATATACTTCTCAGAATCAGAAGGCATCATAATCCTCCTGACTCAGTGCCTTATTAGAAACTAGCAAAAGGTATGAAAGCCTTCCTATAAGTAAACCTCCCCTAAGTAAGCTTCCCTTAATGGTCTCCACATCAGGGAAGATCTTAAATTCCATTAACATTACAATTATCAATTCTCCTAAATTATTGTAGACTATTGCATTGATCAGAGTTCTTAAGTCTTTCAGATGAATTTTTGAAGGAGTTTATCTGGGAAAGGAAGGAGAAATATAAGAAGAAAGTTTGCGGAGTAATTAGAGTCTAGTGAAGGATTTTTATGTATGGGAGAGAAAGGTATATTGGAAAGCAGTATAGAATGAAAGAATTGATCGAGAGGAACTGAAAACTGAAGAGAGAATGGAGATACTTGAGGATGCAATGTCTCAAAGAATACAGAAAAGGGATGATTGCTGGTCTGATATGAAAATCATCTTTTGGTGTTAAATATCAGTACCAATGAAGAAAAGAACACACTATTGTGGCAGGGGACATGCTGATGAGAATAAAATGTTTTGGGTCTGATAAGAATGGAAAAAAACCCATGGAATTGAACTAAAGCCATGTTGACCAGATAAAGCAGCAGAAGTAAATAACACAGAAAGAATTTTCATCTAAAGAGGCTATGAAAGCCATTTGGGCACTCAATTAAGACCCAAGGAAATAAGCCTTACTAGGAAGTTGTCCTGTTGCAGGAAAAAAATAAACGCTTCCATTTTTCCACGATGCTTCCAAGGCCTTTTCTTTTCTGTCTTTGCCCTATAACTGTATACACCTGGACTAGTGGTAACTAGGGATTAAATAAGAATATATTCAATGTCTGCCTCTGTGTGTGTATTCATCTGTGTGTTAGGACTGGCATAGTTTCTTAGTTAATAATTCTGAGCTTTATAGAAGCTCCATAAATCAAAAATTTGCAATTTTTCAAATTATTTGCTCTAAGATCCCCCTTCTCTTGTCTTACATAAATAGAAGCACTTCTTGATTTGGACAATGCTAAATTTGACAATCTTATCTGTTGATTTGTCTAAACTCCTTAGCCTATCTTCCCAGACTTATGTCTTATTACTCCCCTTTTGTGTTCCCTATACTGTAGCCAAAATGAATCATTCACTGTTCTTCTGAATATACCGTAAGCTTTCCCACCTTTATATTCAAAGCTTCCATCTGTCTGGAATGCCCTCCACTGCACCTCCATCTCTATCAAAATCACATCCATTTCATTGTGTGCAGCAGCAAATGTTTAGGCAATATGGCACTATGCAATGAATCACAAATCTGATCATACCTTACAACACAGAGATTCCATTGTTAGCACTTTACCCCCAAAATGTTATAACAATGAGAAAAGGACCTCTCTGTACAAAAAAAGCAAACATTCATGGAAGCATTGTTTGTAATAGGAAAATCTGAAAATAGACTACATGTTCAACAATTGGAAAATGGCTCAATAGATTTTGATGTAATGGAAAATTGCAATGTTATAAAAAATAAATATGGAGTGTACAAGGAAAATGTAAATATATCTATATGGTGATAGAAAGCAAAATCAGGTAAGCTGGAAATACATACATGTCATAAAAAGGAAAATGAAGCAGAAGGAAAGATGGACAAAGGGAAGGAGAGAAGAAAGAGGGGAGAAGGGAGAAAAGGAGAATTGGAGGGAAAGAGAAAAGCAAAACCAGAAGGAATGGAACTTCAGACAACATAGAATGGACACAAACCAAAAGCATATTTCATTTGTTTATAAATTCATTTGGTTCTGCTCTGATGAATTCTGTTCATCTTCCAAGGCTGAGCTTATCTGTCTCCCCCCCCAACACCACGAAGTTTTACCTGACTCCTCTAACTAGCTCTGCAGTCTCCATGACTTCATTTGAAGCTCCTCTTAAAACATTTATTCTTTACTTGTTGTTCTCCAGCCATCTTCAGTCATATCTGACTCTGACCCCATTTGGGGTTTTCTTGGCACATATATTAAAGTGGTTTGTAATTTACTTCTCTGGCTCATTTTACAGATGAGGAAACTGAGGTAAACAAGGCTAAGTGACTTGTCCAAGGTCACACAGCTAGTGAGTGTCTGAGGCCACATTTGAACTAAGGTCTTCCTGACTCCAGGACTCTATCTACTGTGCCATATAGCGGACCATATTCTTTGCTACCTTCTCCCATTTCTAAATTAATTATTAAGATGCACACTCAATGTTGCCTATTGCAATATAAGTTCCTTATAGATGGGGATAGCATCCTGTTTCAACTTGTATTCCTTTTGGTAGTTGGTCAATAATTTTCATTTATTGAATGGACCGAAATTGGGGGAAACAGAAAATATTTATTGTTTCCTTTAAAACTAGATTCTGAGTGGCAACATAATCCGGTAATCAGAGTCCTAGATCTAGAGTCAGACAGAGGCCCTAGGCCCATATCTTAATTCTTCCATTTAGTAGGATTCAGACCCTGGGAAAATCTCTAAATCTCTCTGGGCCAAAGTTTTCCCATTTGTAAAATGAGTTCAATCATTCCTACCCTACCTTCTTGATAGGATTCTTGTGAGAACTGAATCAAACAAATATACACATTAAAGAACCTTAAAACTCATAACATCCTGTAGGAATTTAAAATATAATAATTATTGCTATAGATGATATCTTAAATCATAGATTTATATACCTGGATAGAATTTTAGATGTCATCTAGTACAACCCCGTCATTTTACGTGTGGGAAATCTGAGGCCCAGAAAGATCAAGTAATTTCCATAAAGTTAATCAGTAAGTTATTAGAATTGTTAGAATAAAGGCCTACCTAGTATCCACAGCCCTAAGCCTGGCATTTCTCCTGCTATACCAATTACTATCTCCATTAATTATTTAATAATAATAATTACTATAAGTAGCATTTGCTAAATGCTTTAGATTTAGAAAGTGTTTTATAATTATTATCTCATTTTATTCTCACAAAACTCTTGGAGATTGGTGTTGTTATTATCTCTATTCTACATCTGAAGAAATGGAGACAATGAGTGAGATGGCATAGTAAATAGTTCTGGGTACAGACTCAGGAAATCCTCAGAGTTCAAACCCAGATTCAGACACTTTCTAGCTTGTATGACCCTAGGTAAGTCATATAACCTCTTTCTGTTTCAGTTTCTTCAACTATAAAGTAGGACTAATAAAGGAACCTAATTTATTATAAGGATAAAATGATATATTTTTAAAGTACTTTAAGAACTCTAATATACTTATAGATAGTAGTTTTTGTTATTAATAAGGGTAGCTAGGTGGTGCAGTGGATAGAGGGCCAGGCCTACAATCTGGAAAACATGAGTTCAAATCCAGCCTCAGACACTCACTAGCTGTGTGACCCTGAGCCAGTCACTTAACCCTGTTTACCTCAGTTCCTCATCTGTAAAATTAGTTACAGAAGGAAATGATAAACCCCTCCAGTGTCTTTCCCAGGAAAACCTCTAATGGCATCATGAAGAGTCATACACGACTGAAATGAATTAAAAACATTAATAATTATTGATGATGATGACAATGATGATGATATGACTTGTACAGGGTCACACAGCTAGCATCTGAGGATGCATTTGAATTCAGGCCTTCTTGACTCCACATGCCCCACCTCTGACTCATATTGGCTGTTTGACTTTGGAAATTTTATTTATCCTTTCCAAGTTGCTTTTGGCAACTCTCTAAGACTCTTAAGTTGCAAAGAAGTGATCAACCTGCATTGGTAGAAGGAATAACTCCCAATTAAATTATAAGTCTATTGACGGTCCCTGTACAACCATCAAAGACAATCACCCTGATATTGGTATACAGCAAATTCATCCTTTCTTAAAAACATGAATGATTTTTAAATTATGAAGTTGTGGAAACCATTTACTGTTGTATTTGTCATTGTTACTTATATCTGTATACTACCATCCAGCAGATCTATGGAGAGAAACACACTGGAGGGTTCAAACGAAAAATGTAATGTCAACGACCTATCCATATCTCTCCAGATTTCTGAGAATTTAAATAAGTAAAGAAAAAAAGAAGAAAACTGAAAGAATGATAACATGCCTCCCCACCAAAAAGAAGAAGGGATCAAACCAATCTGCTTCTCATACCACTTGAGGGCAACCTGTGATCTGCTCATCAACAAAATATTCAGTGATAAAGACATTCTTCTCCTGGCACATTAAAGGGAGAAACTGAGACCAGACAGCTCATGAGATAAGACACATTCTCCCTTTAGGAGCACATGCCTCTTTGGCAAACACAAATATCACTCACTCTCACACACATGGACTCAAGCCTGTGCATAATTCTCTTGACAACTCCAAATTAGAGTATTAACATATGAATGGAGAGGCTTATAGTGATATGGACCTCCTGAATGGAGTCTGTAATACAAATTACAATGAAACATATGAGAAGAACTTTCTTCACCTCAAGGAAACAGCAGTGCTACCCTAACCTCTGTGCATATGTAAGATATATAGATATGTATGATACACACAAACACACACACACACACACACATGAACGTATCTGCATAGAGAGAAAATAATAAAGAAATTTTTAGATGTGGAAATGACCTTGGAAATCATTTAGGACAATTGCTTCATTTTATAGGTGAGAAATACGTCTAAAGAGATAAGGCATCTTGCCCAAATCTTAGCAAAATGTCTTGAATTTAATAATAAAGGCTTATTGATTGGTTGATGACCCAAGGCTACCTGATTAGTAAGTGACAGGTAAGTAAATCCATTTGCTGTTTTTTTTTTACTCCAGAACAAGTATTCTTTTCATGACATTCATTAGATATATCCATCTATCAATAGAAAATTGTACATGCATGCCTGTTTATATTTTTAAATTCTGTAAAGTCATATGGAAAAAAGATGGATTGCTTAGAGAAAAGAAATGTATATCCCCCTTCCCATAACATAACTAATATAACAGTCTTGCCAGTCTTCTGTGCATATATCCTTTCCTCTGTCTCCAATATGTCAGGTTTTAGGTGATGTTTTTTAACCTCCTTCCTTATGACCCTTTTCTAGGGTGAGCATAAACTCAGATTGCAAGAGATGGAAGAAGACTTGGAAATGGTCTCATCCAACAATTTAATTTTAGAGATGACACTGGGGTCCAGAGAGTTACTTACTTGAGATCTCACAGCTAGAAAGTGTCAGGTTTGGGGCTTGAACACAAGCCTTCTGATTCCAAATGCCTTGTATCTCTGCAACACCACAGGCTATCACTTAGCTACTGTGAAAAATTCTGGATGACTCCTCAATTCTATGCAATGTGTGTTGGAATCAGAGCAGGGAGGTATCTGCACAAATCTCTGATCTGCTTCATTATTCTCTGATCTTCTTAAGGTCAGGAACTGTTTCTTATACATGTTTACAGGTCCCACAATGTCTAGCACTGGGATTCTATAAATCAAGAGCTGAATTAATGTAGGAGGAATGTGTTTCTTGGGGCCAAAGTACTCACTCTCAGCCAAGGTCTAACTAAGTCCTAATAGCACTCCAATATTCTCAGAGATCTCATGATCTCCTCACATTAGGTATGGGGTTCAACCCATCTGTGTTTGCCTCTTCCATGCAGATCTCACCTGCATCTTCTCATTAAATCATCCAGGAGATTCCTCTTCTCTCAAAGTGTTGAGGGCCTTCTTACCATTCTCTTTATCTTGCATAGAAACTAGTGGAGAACGTATGTCCCTCATCCTAACCAGAGGCCTAGAAAAATGCCATCATGACAAAAAAATTGGTGGTGAGTTAAGAGATGAAATTTCAAACTAAAGAGCCTGCTCCATTTCTTAGATACATCAACATAAATGGGAGACCTCATAGATTTTTTTTTCAGTTCTACCTTTCATCTCTCTTTTTGTTGTGTTTTGTTTTTAAGCCCATGTTTGTCATCCTGGTTTTATTCACATTCTACTGTAATCTTACTGAAGTAGGTATTTGTTCATATACCCAGGATTGGGTCTTACCAGCAGAGCAGTCCTTTGTTATTTGTCAATTAGTAATGTCCAAATTTTTGTAAACCTATTTGGGGTTTCCTTGGCAAAGATACCAGAGTGATTTGTCATTTCCTTCTCCAGCTCATTTTACAGGTGAGGAAACTGGGGCAAATAGGGTTAAGTGACTTGCCCAGAGTCACACAGCTAGCAAAGTATCTTAGGAAGGATTTGAACTCAGGCCCTTCTGACTCCAGGTCTGGCATTCTATCCACTATGCCACCTAGCAAACCTATCTATGAACTAAACCCCATATGCTTTCACACTTGGACCCCAGTTTGCTATATCTTCAACTTCTCCCTTCCTGTCATTGTTTACTGTCTGTTTCCTCTTTCTGTCTGGTTTTGTACCACTTCTGCCAGTACCCAAAGGTATTATGGACCCTATCTATTCTCTGTTTATCACTAGAAGAAGAAAAGACATACCAGGCAAGGCGAAATGCCCATCATCAAACCCTGTACACATAGGTCAGAGTCATAGCTTTCTACTATCCCTCTGGATCCTGCCAGCCTTCCTGAAGTACTATGACTGTCTCAAAAAATTTGTAGGATGACCATGTGGAAGAGAGATTAGACCCATTCTGATTAATCTAAAAATATAGAACTAGGAATGATGTATACAAAATTTTATGTGCAGTTCACAAATAAGAAAAAAAATTCCTCATAATTAAGATTGTCCAAAAGCAGAATGAGTTACTGACTAAGGTGGCATGTTCCCCATCCCTGAGGTCTCAACTGTCCAAACTACAATTTATTCTATTTCCCCCCAAACCCATCTCTCCTCTAACCTTCCTCATTTCTGACATTTGCAATGCCATCCTTCCAATCACCCAGGTTCACAACCTTGGAGTCACTCTCAACTTTTAAACCTCCTAAATCCCGCAAATCCAATGTTTCTAAGTCTGGTTTATTCTAATTCCATAATATTTCTTGTATCCATCTCATTCTCTCTACTCACACAGTCACCAAACTAGTTCAGAACCATATCACCTCTTGCCTGGACTATTGCAACACCCTAATAATTATTCTTCTTACCTCAGTCTCTACTCTCTCTAATCTATCTGTGGCCCAGTTCAACTTTACACTCTCCTCTTCTCTTGACCCCCTTATCATATTGATAATTGAACCCTTCCAGGTTTTAGTCTTGGGTCATTCCCACTACCTTCCCTCTTACATAATTCTTTTGAATTAAGATGGTGAACATTACACAACCATTCTAAGATGACTATAAATTTAGGTTATACAATATCAACTAGGTCCTCACTACTTCTTGGCAATTTGACTAAACCTCCTTTATCAATTCGCTATCCAACTCTCCACAACAACTCTTTGAAACCTTTTCATCCCTCCTCAACCAACCTTCCATGGCTCCCTCTGTTCCCATCCTCTCAGCTGAGAACTTTGCCTCATATTTTACAGAAAAAGTTAAGATAATTCACTGGGAGCTCCCTCCTCTATTTTCTCCCTCACCTTATATCACTCAGATGCTTTTTTGCCACTACCTCCTCCACACCATTCTCATGAGAAGAGATGTCCTTACATCAAGAGCCAACCCTTTTTTACCTACTCAAGTGATCTCATTACATTTTGCTTCCTCCTGCCTTCTCCACTCTATCCCTTATCTTCAATCTGTCTCTCCCTGCCTCCTTCCCTACTCCCCACAAACATGCTCATATCCCCCATCCTGAAAACTCTCACTTGATCATCCTATCCTCATTATTCTCATTGTATATCTCCATTATATTTCTTCTACCATTTGCAGATAAACTCCTTTAAAAAGGCCATCTACTATAGGTGCTTTCTCTCTTCTCACTCACTTCTTCAATCTGGCCTTCTAATCTGGCTTCCAAATTCATCAGCTCTCTCCAAAGTTACCAATGATCTCTTAATTGCCAAACTGAATGGTCTTTTCTCAATCCTCATTCTCCTTGATGTCTCTATAGTTTTTGACACTATTGATCACCCTCCTTTGAGATTCTCTTCTCTGGAACTTTTCATAATAACACTCACTCCTGGCTCTCTTCCAGCATATCTGACCACTTCCTCTCACTTTCCTTTGCGAACTTCTTCCATCACCCAGGTCACTCACTCCCTCTATCTTTAAGTGTCCCACAGGGTTCTGTCCTGGACTGTCTTCCTTTATCCATCTATACTACATCATTTAGTGATCCCATCAGTTCCCATTAATTTAATTACTATCTCTATTGTGATGAGTCTCAAATTTGCCTATCCTTCCCTAACCTTTCTGCTGACCTCTATTTTCACATCTCTAACTGCCTTTCAGACATCTCAGACTGGGTATCCAGGAGACATCTAAAGTTCAGCATGTAGAATACTTAGCTCATTCTCTTTTCTCATGAACCCTCTCCACCACAACTTCCCTATCACTGTCAAAAGCAACACCATCCTCCCAGTCCCCCTAACTTATAACTTAGATATCATCTTTAACTCCTCATTATCTCTCACCTCTCATAAACAATCAGTTGCCAAGATTTCACCTTTGCATCATCTCTCAAACACATCCCCTTCTATACTCTGATACTTCCATCACTCTGGTATAAGCCCTCATCATCTCATACCTCGACTAATGCAACAACCTGCTGGTGGTTCTGCTTACCTCAAGTCTCTCCACTGTCCAATCTATCCTCCATTCAACTGATAAATTGCTGTCTCTAATGCTCAGGTCTAATCATGCCAACCCCTGGACTCAGTCAACCCTGATGGATCCCTATAACCAAATACAAATCAAATACAGGATCAAATACAAATCAAATCTGCTTGGCATACAAAGACTCCAGGGTGGTGAAAGTATCAGAGTATGGAAGCGGATGTGTTTGAGAGATGCTGCCAAAGTAAAATCAAAGGCAAGTACTCCTCAAAGACAAGGGCTATCTTTTCCCCTACCATGTGTCCCCAGTGCTCAGCACAATGCCTGACACATCACAGGTAAAAGTTTATCAATTGACTGAGTAAAACATAAACCAATTAAAGCAGAAAGACCTAATCCTACAGGAAGAAATTGCTAATCAAAAGGTGAACTTGAATCCTATCCTCTATCCTGAAAAGAAGTACTTCAATGTAATTTCTAGTAAAGAAAATAGCATCATTCCTTTGTCCTACACATAGGAAAACTGAAAAGCAAAGAGCCTCTTCATAGAATTAACTACACATGCTTTTAGGCTTTGAGATTGGGGGCAGATGTTGATTTTCCATATTCTTTTTTGCTGTTTCTCAATGCCCAGTTTGTGGTATGCCTTCATTACAAACATCCCCAAGATGATTGATTTTCATTTCAAAGTCCCAGGAGAACTGGGAAAGTTTGGAGAGTACCAAATGCATCGTTTTCCTTGGGGCCCTGACTCTGTCAGCACAGTGATCCCAGGATGGGTGCATCTACTATTTCTAGCATATTTCTCCATCACCCTTTATGTGTAGAGCTCAGCTACTCTCCCCAGGGGAAATACTCATAAAACCATATGCATAAGGCAGACTATAAAAACATCACCTGATTTTCCCAGGGCCTTCTGAAAATGAAAACAGAGTGATAAAAGGATGTTTTCATGATGACAAAAGCCAGCTGGATTGTTGTTTCTCTAATGATGCAAAGTTCCAGATTATACCTTACAGGAGTAAGAAACAAATGACAAAGGACGTGAGTGAAGATGAAGACTAGCTCTTCAAGGGAAAATCAACATATTCCTTATTCAATCATCAACTTAGTTTAGAAACTCAAAAGTGGATTACTTGGGCAGATATATGCATGGCAATAAGGTAGGCTTGACTTATTCAATGCAATTCAATTCCGCAACTATTAATCAAGTCCATAATATGATCCAAATAGCACGGGTAAGTAAATATAGAACTGACCTTGGAATCAGGAATACTTGAGTTCGAGGACTGTCTATTATACAAGCTAGTCTTGTGACAATCAGCAAGTCACTAACCACTCAGTGTCCACAAGCAACTCTGTAAAACAAGGTGCTTACTTTTTTTTCATCATGGACCTCTGTGGCAGACTGACAAAGCCTAGTCTCAGAAAATTGTTCTCAGAATATTTTTTTTAAATATGTAAAATAAAATTGGGGCAGCTAATGACACAGGTGGCATAGTGAACAAGAGCACAGGCCCTGGAGTCAGGAGGACCTGAGTTCAAATCCAACCTCAGACATTTTGACACAGTTACCAGCTGTGTGACCTTGGGCAAATTACTTAACACCAATTGCCTTGCCTTCCCCCCTCCAACAAAATACATACATACATAAAATAAAATATTTGGTATTATGAAGGAAATCAATTACATTGACAGAGCTACCAATTTTACTTAAAAATTCATGGACCCCAAGTGAATAGTCCCTGTTCTAAAAGAATTAAGTTACAGATAAGTTACCAACTTATGTTAGTAGAAGGAGTTTCTATAGCAGGAATTCTCTATATGAATAACATCACAGGTCCAGACTATTCCTTGCCTCCCCCCTAAAAAATACAGATCAATATCCTAGGTTCTAAGGGAGATAAAGATAATGATAAATTAGATCATCCTGGAGTTCACCCAGGTAACAGTGTACTGGGAAAACTATAACATGTATAAAAATAATACCAAATAGAATATGGTAACTGCAAAGAGAAGCACAAGCTGAGTGTAACATAAGGTCAGATTCTATGAGGACAGTTTGCTCTTTGATGAGTATTGACATTTTCTCAAGGTCTGAAAAGAGCTCCACTTGATTTCTTTAATTTATAGATAAGTTGTGTGTGTTTGTGTTTGAAGTAAGTGATTTTTCCCCCTACTTTAAGCTTTAAAACAATATGTAGACATGGGGATTTGGTGACAATATGCTAAGTGGTATTAAATAGTGAAATTCCATGATTTTCTGGATATAGGCAACAAGGAAGAAAAATTACAAAACCCCTTCCTTATGGGCATTTCCACATTTTTCTTTGCAACTTTGTCTCCTTCATAGTTGTAAGAATAAAATCAAATGATATTTGTAAAGCATTCATAAATCTTAATCTATAAAAAATACTATTATTATTACCAGTGTTATTGTTTCTACAGCTTCCTAATCCTTTCCAGACAGCTAGATGGCAAAGTGATAAATCATTACACCTGGAGCCAGGAAAACCTGAGCTTAATTACTAGCTGTATGAATTGGGACAAGTCACTTAACCATTATCTGCCTTAGTTTACTCAACTATAAAATGGGGGTGTTAATGCCATCTCCCAAGGTTGTGAAAATCAAATGAGATATCATTTATAAAGATGCCTGGCACATAAAGTAGTGCTTAATAAACCCTTGTTCCTTCTTTCTCAGCTTCTCAAAATGTAGATTCGTTTCATCAGAGTCAAAATAAGAAATGAATCTAAATCAGTCTCTTGTCTCCAAATAGGTTTATAGGTGAGCTCTCTTCCCTTTACCTTGCGTGATATGCTTTTTACTTTTTTCTAACTATAGGAAGTAATCTTTAGTTAAGTGCTTAAGAGCAATTACAGAAGCCATCTCACAGTTTGAGTCAACTTATGGACCTTCAGACTTCCATTTAGAAAAACAATAATTGATGATGCCAGGTCAACCCAGGAGAAAATTCTGAGTAGTGTCCCCTAATGGGATCCTGGGGCTTGTATCGCTGTATGTTTTAATCAGTCACTTAAATGATTGGATTGAGGTTGAACTCTCTAAATTGGTAGATACCACCAAGTTGGATAGGGTTACTAAGATTTCAGAATATAAACATAATATTCAAGATAAGCATGACAAGCAAATAAATGATTCCTTTTTAAAATATTGAATAGGAAATACCGGCTCCAGTGTCGGGATGACCTGGAGATCGAATCCCGGGCTCAGACACTCAGCACCACACCCAGAAATAACTGGCCGTGTAACCTTGAGCAAGTTACTTAACCCTGATTGCTAAAAATTAAAAAAAAATATTGAACAGGAAAGCTTACAATATATTATTACTTAAATAAAAGAAAGGGAATATCTAACTAAATTTTTGTATAAAAATAAAAAAGCTCTGTAAATAATAATATCTAGCATTTATATAATACTTCAGGGTTTACAAAGAGCTTTCTCTAATGTTATCTCACTTAATCCTAACAAGAATCCTATGAGGTAGGTACAATTACCATCCCCATTTTACAGCTGAAGAAATGCTATTGAAAGAGTTTAAGTGACTTGCCGGGATTCACACAACTAGTAAGTGGCTGAGGCAGGATTTGAACTCATATCTTCCTGACTCTAAATTTGGTGCTCTAGCCTTTATGTCATCATAAATTGTCTATATGAATTTTAAAAGTAAGTTAAAAAATTAGAAACTAACACAATATTGAATGTACAAATAGAAATTTTGCCTGTCAATCCTTTTTTTTTTTTTTTTGGAGGGGGAAGGCAGGGCAATTGGGGTTAAGTGACTTGCCCAAGGTTACATGGCTAGTAAGTGTTAAGTGTCTGAGGAGGTATTTGAATTCAGGTCCTTCTGACTCCAGGGCTGGTGCTCTATTTACTGGGCCACCTAGCCATCCCTGTCTGTCAATTCTTTTAAAAAAATTCCATGAATTGTCAAAACTGCTCACCCTCTTTCCTTTGCTTTTTTTGGGGAGAAGGGAAGAAGTGAGGGGTGAAAAGAATAATAGCAAATATTTACATATCCTTTTAAGGCTTGTGAAATGCTTAATATTCATCATCCTATTTGAATAGTGTAAAAGCCTGTAAGGTAGTTACTATAGATGTGAGTCCTATTTTTCAGATTTAGAGAGTTGTAAGGGTTTGCCCTTGTCATATGGCTAAGGAAGTCCCTCCTGATTCCAGGCCCGATACTCTATCCATTGCACCACCTACCTTCCCCCCTGTTGTTCTTCTTTTAAACTTAATGTTTGTGAATTAATGGGATTAATTAAATGACCGTGTTTTTGTTTTTATTTTGTAATTGAATAAGAATTTGGGGATGTAAGCTCATTTTCAATAGAAATACCGAAAACATCTTTGGAACAACTCCATAGCAGGTAGAATGATAGGATGTCATGAACTTCACACTGTTCTGACATGTTTTTAATTTCTTCCACTTGGTCTCTAGAGTTCTAAAAGTTTAATTTAATGTTGTTGAAAACTATGACAATTCAGCATAGCAAAACATATTTAAATAGTAGCTTCTAAATTTTTATGGATCAGTGATATGTTTGGATGATTGTGGGCAATAGTTTCATCTGTAATGTTCACTCAATCATCAATCATTTATTGAGGGATTACTATTTGCCAGGCATTACACTAGGAAGTGGGGCTATTAAGACAAAAAATGAAATGGTCCCTGCTCACAAGGAGCTTACAATGAAACTTTTTTTTCTAGTACAGTTTTATTTGTTAAATTCTCCAGCATATTTGGGGGTTTGTGTTTATAACACAGGGATTTATTATTTTAGTTGTTTTAAAAAAAAACCTAGCAGTGTACACGTGTCTAGTGGAGACTTCTAGCCACTTGATGATGTCTCTTGTTACCTAATCAAATGTTTAAATGAGAATATTTGTAAAGCATTAAGCACCAATGTGTGGTGCATAGCAGGCATGCAATAAATGCTTGTTCTCTTCTCCTTCCTTCCTCTTATCTGCTTATAAGATAGGTTATAAATTTTTGCAGTGAAATGTTGCCCAGTTCCCACCATTCTATTATATAATCTACATCCATAAGTCATGATTCTTTAAGCATAATCTTTTTTATATAATTTCTTATTGTTAATGACCTGATCCTGAATTGCTGTTGTAGACCTTTCCATTTCTAATAAATGAATCTACATGGTTCATCTATGTGTTCAACTCTCCTCTGCTGACATATTGTTGTTGAGTTCCTGTGGATGCCAACCATTGACACTTGAACCTTAAAGGATGTCTAGACTCTGTACAGATATAAAACACTTTTGGTGTTTTCTATAATTGTTTATTTATGTAATTGTATATTATCAATTACTCTTTACCAGTGCTTTGTGAAATAAGGTTTATTTGCTCCAAAATTATTTCTGTAAATTATTAACCAGTTTTATATGTGCTCTAAGTATATCTATTCGTCCCCTTCCTCCTTCTTAATGAGGAAGTGTTTATTTTTCTATAGCAATCTTAGAATGATAAGTCCTGTGTTTTCTTTAACATTGTCTGCTGTATTGTTGTTTGCACATTTTCCAGATCTTTTGTTGACTATTTTACTGTGCCAAAAGTAGACTCTAAGATTGATTTGCATAATTGCTATGTTCCTCTAGATATGTTTTCCCAATTTCAGCTCTAATATTCTATTACCTTTCCAGTTTTATCTTACATTACTTTCCTCCATGTACTCAAGGCAAATGCTCCTGATTCCCTACTGGACATCTTCAACTGGTCTTCCTAACCTCCCTATTACTGTCTAGAGTACTGTCATTCTCGCAGGAACCCAGGCTCATGATGTAGACATCATCCTCAACTCGTTTTCTTTCACCCCCTCCCCATATTCAATTTATTACCAAGGCCTGTCAATTTTACCCTCATAATACCACTTTATATTGAGATCGAGATCGAGATAGATATCCCCTTTTCTCCTCTGACACTCTGGTACAATCCATTATCATTTAACACCTGTACTATTGTAATTACTTGCTGGGTTGGTCTGCCAGACACAAAATTTTTCCCCACTCCAGGCTATCCTCCACTCAGCTGTCAAAGTGATCCTCCTAAAGTCAAGTATAACCATGTCATGTCTCTGTTCCATAAATTCCAGTGTCACCCTGTCCTCCTAGATTAAATATCAAATACCCTGTTTGGCTTTTTTTTCTTTTTTTCTTTTCTCTGTTTGGCTTTTAAAGTTCCTCCTCACCTGACTCCATCCTACTTTTCCATCCTGACTCCCTTATTCCTCTCACAAGACACTCCATGTCCCAACTTTGGGCATTTTCACTGGTTATCTTCATTGATTTGTATTCTCTATCTTCATTTCCATCTTTTTATCTCCTTGGCTTTCTTCAAGCCCCAGCTAAAACTCCATCTTGTTTCCTAATTCCACTTAATGATGGAGCCTTCCTTCCATTGATTATCTTTCATTTGTGCTATAGATAGATAGATAGATAGATAGATAGATAGATAGATAGATAGATAGATAGATAGATAGATAGATAGAT
>NW_027186304.1:73474188-73486028 GCF_028583685.1 Petaurus breviceps papuanus | reverse complement strand
GATAGATAGATAGATAGATAGATAGATAGATAGATAGATAGATAGATGGATGGATGGATGGATGGATGGATGGATGGATGGATGGATGATAGATAGATAGAGATAGATATGTTGTGTTTGTGCATAATTGATTGCTTATTCTCTTCCCTGTTAGCCTATAAGCTACTTGAGAACAGATACTCCTTTACCTTTTTTTTTCTACTCCCTGAGCTTAGCACAGTGCACAGAAGTGCTTAATAAACACTTGCTGACTAACATATTGAGCAACTCACCATCTCTTCATCATGTTGCAGTGGAGAAAACATGAGGTTTTTAATTAGAGGTAAAAGGTTTAAGTCCTATTACCTCCTTTACCTCCCACAGCAGAGCTTCCCTGCTTTGAGACTCAATTTCTTCATCTGTAAAATAAGAGTTGGACAAGGTAATCCCTAAATTCACTTCCAGCTCTAAATCTATAATTTTGTGATCATTGTAAACATACTCATAATATCTCTTGTGTCTGGAATGTTCTACTTTCCCTCCAGTGTTCCCCACTCCCAGCCATTCACTGGCTGTTGAAATCCAGTCCAAGTCAAGAAGCATTTTTGTAGTGTCTACTCTGTTCAAGGCACTGTTCCAGGTTAGGAGGATTCAACAAAAGGTGACTGTCTTCATTGAGCTTACCTTGTACTGGAGGGATACAAATTTTAAGCAGATAAAGAAACACAAGATAATTTCGAGAAGGATAAAGCATGAACACATGGAGAGGGGACATAAAAAAGTGTCCTTAACGGCATAGCATCTGAGTTTTGAAGTAAGCTAAAGATTCTAAGAAAAGGTGAGGTGGAATTGAATTCCAAATATAGAAGAAAAAGGAGCAAAGGCAAAAGATGGAGTACTGAATTCAGCAAAAAGCTAACAGACCAGTTTGGCTGGAATATAGCATGCATGAAGAGTCATTGGGAGAAATATGTCTGGAAAGGTGAGTAGGAGACAGATTGTGAAGGACTTAAAATGGCATGCTGAGTATATTTTATTTTATCTTACAAGCAAAAGAAATGCCACCCATGCTTCAAGCTCTGCTCAAGGGGAACTTCCTTATTGAAACTTTTTATGAACCAATCTCCCAATCACCCAGACAGAAATGATCTTCCCCTACTCAGACTTTGTATAATTTTTTAACTTTTTTATATTTGATTTTCTTTATTGATCATTATATATTATAGATTATGATTACATATTTGTATATATATATATATATATATATCATATTCCTTCTACTAAATTGTGCATTTTTTAAAAGCATAAACTCTTTTCTTTGTACCTCTTTTAGCACCTAATAGAGTACTTTGCCTATTGGAAGATACCTATGAAAGAAACAAAGAAAGAAAGAATGAATGAATCTGTACCAACACTGCCCACTCATATGTGTGCATATATACATATATGTATGTGTGTAGGTACATACATACATGTATGTGTGTACATATGCATAAATATATATAAAATCTTTTTCTACTTCAACTCAAATCACAATCCCCTAAAGTATAATTACCCCCACCAAGTTAAAAATCTTTCATGAAAGATTCACATATAAGAGCGACAGTAATCTTAGCCTCCTCACTAGTTTTTGTGGTTTTTTAAAATTAATTTCCATTGTATTTCTTTAGGACATTTTACCCTGCATAGATCACAGAAACTGTAGGAATTCTGGGCAACATGTTCATTTGATTCAATTCCTGAACCCTCCAATATGCAAACGAGGTAAGAAGTGAAAAACAGCAGGTCAAATTCCCACTTCTTCAGCTGAAACGTTATCACAATTTAACACACTAGGAAGGGGCGTTCCTGTGATATGCTAATAACTTTAAACTGTGAAATGTATGAGCTTCAGGCCGTTGGGAAAACTACTAAGCATCCAGCCTAAGATCAAAGTGTATCATGGTCTCTTATGTCCCACCTCCTTTTGCTTCTTTGCCCTTTCTTATCCTTCTCAAGCAGTCTTTGGATTCTAGCCACAGTTTGGTCATTTTTTTTTTCATCTTTCTTCCAACCTACCTATTTTGGCTCCTTTGCTTGGCTTCTTCCTCTACATGTTTTTTTTTTTTTAATGGAGAAGCCAAGTTCAAGGAATTTCTGTATTTCTATTGATTGAAATCATTTCATTCTACCAGACTTCCTGGGACCTTTAATGAAAATTCACTTTTTAAAGTCTTCCTCCCCACTCTCCTACTGCAGGAAAAGATCTCTTCTTCTTCCAAAACAATTTTTCTTTCACCCCTTAACCTTTTAAAAACACAACTTTAAATCCAGATAACAAACCAACATGTGGAAAAGTTGATGTAAAAGAAGGAAGAACTACTCAATCCCTGTTTTACTTTTGTCTTCCATCACAAAGGAGAGGCTCTAGTCTAGAAAGGATAGAGCAAACATAAAGCAGGAACTAAAGAGATGGGCAGTTAGGTGGTGCAGTGGATAGAGCACAGGACTTGGAATAAAGAACCATCTTTCTGAGTTAAAATCTAGCCTCAGATACTAACCAGCTGTGTGACCCTAGCCAAGTCATTTAACCCTCTTTGCCTCAATTTCCTCATCTGCAAAATGAGCTAGAGAAGGAAATGGCAAATCATGCGAGTAGCTTTGCCAAAGAAAATCCCAAATGGGGTCACAAAGAATTGTACATAACTCAACAACAACAAAAATCAAAAAGAGATTAAGAGACAATACAAGAGCATCTTTCACTTCCATGCATAAATGAATCCATGATATTATCTATGAGGGAGAAGCTCAGTGGTATAGAGCTCTGGGCCTGGAGTCAGGAATCCTGGGTTCAAATCTGATGTCAGACACTTAAAAGATGTGTGAAGCTGGGCAAGTTATTTAACCTCTCTTTCCCCATCTGTGAAATGAGGATAGTAACAGGACCTACCTCTCAGGATTATTGGAAGAATCCAATGAGATAATGATTGTAAAGTGCTTAGCATAGTACCTAACATATAGTAAGCATTATAAAAATTCTTACAATTATGAGGGTGCATTCTTTATCATAACAGATTGGTGTCTCTCTATGTATTCTCATCCTGTGTGACTTTTGTAAATGCCATCCTCTAAATAAAGAAAATCTACCCAACACATAGGAGGCCTTACTCTTGACCTTTTAAAATTACATAGTTACCTCATTTCTCAAATATATAGAAAACTGAATCAAATTGATATGAATACAAGTCATTCCACAGTTGATAAATGGTTGAAAGAAAAGAACAAGCAGTTTTCAGACCAAGTAATAAAAGCTGTCTATAGTGATATGAAAAAGTTCTCTAAACCACTATTGATTAGAGAAATATGAGTTAAAAAACTCTGAGGTATCACCTCATACCTATCAGATTGGAAAATATGACAGAAAAGGCAAATGATGAATGCTAGAGAGGATATGGGAAATTTGGTACACTAATAAACAGTTGGTGGAGTTGTGAACTGATCCAACCATTCTGGAGTGCAATTTGGAACTATACCCAAAGGGTTATAATACTATGCATACCCTTTGACCCAGCAATACTATTGCTAGGTCTATATCCCAAAGAGATCATAAAAAATGGAAAAGGACCTCCACCTACACAAATATTGACAGCAGCTCTTTTTGTGGTGGCAAAGCATTGAAAATTGAAGGGATGTCCATTAATTGGGGAATGGCTAAGTAAGTTATGATATATTAGTGAAATGGAATACTATTGTGCTATAAGAAATGGTGAGTAAGTGAATTTTTAAAAATCTGGAAAGACATGTACTAGTGTAAAGTACTGAGAACCAGAATATTGTATGAAGTATCAGCAACATTGTGCAATGATGAACTATGATTGACTTAGCTATTCTCAGCAATACAATGACCTAAGACAAGTCCAAAAGACTCATGATGGAAAATGCTATCTACAGCCAGAGAGAGAACTGGTGGAGACTGAATACATATCAAAACATACCGTTTTCACTTTTTTGTGTTTTTTTGTTCTGTTTCTTCTTTCACAATATGACTAATCTGAAAATATGTTTTACACGATGGGACATATTTAACTTGTATCAAGCTGCTTACTATCTTAGAGAGAGTCTGGGAGAGGGAGAGAGGGAGGAAATTTGGAACTTAAAATTACATGTAAAAATGAATGTTAAAAATGGTCTTCACATGTGATTAAAAACTAAAATATGATTAAAAATAAATAAAATACTAAAACAATGTTGGTGCTAATTGAGGAATAGGAAATTAAAATAAAATGGCTACCAAGTCATACACCCATGATAAGTAGGTACATGACAAATTTATCATATAATCTCTTTCTTCCCTGTCTACAAACATGCATAGGTTATTCTCATCCTTTCAAACCCTCACTTGATCCTTCTATTCCTTTAAACCATAACTCATGTCACTTTTATAGCCAAAATCTCAGAACAAGTCATCTACACTCATTCCTGCCACTTCCTTACCACTCACTAACTAGCAATCAGGTTTCTCATTCCATCACTCAGCTGCAAGTGTTCTCTCTACAGTAATGAACAAATTCTTTTTTTTTTTGAGGGAGAAGGCAGGGCAAATGGGGTTAAGTGATTTGCACAACATCATATGGCTAGTAAGTGTTAAATATCTGAGGCTGGATTTGAACTCAGGTCCTCCTGACTCTAGGTCCACGTGTTCTATTCACTGTGACACCTAGCTGCCCCAGTGAACAATTTCTTCACTGATAAATATTTCAATTTTTTCTCAGTCTTAATCCTACTTGACTTCTCTGGAGTTCTTGACAACACTGACCATTATTTACTTTTTTTTTAAGCAATTGGGGTTAAGTAACTTGCTCAAGGTTACATGCCCAGGTGTTTATGGGTGTGGCACTAAGTATCTGAGCCCAGATTCGATCCCCAGGTCATCCCGACACTGGGGCCGGTGCTCTTACTCGCTGTGCTACCTGGCCACCCCTATTATTTACTTTTGATTCTTCTCCTCCCTTAACTGTTCCTCCCTAGTTCTTCTACCTTCCTGATCACTACCCAGTCTCTTTTGCTAAAACATCATCCATTTCCCCCTCCCTAACCATGGAAGTTCCCCCCAAAGCACTATGCTAGGCACTCTTCTCTCTCTCTATGACCTCTCACAAGGATCTTTGAGCAACTCTATGGATTCAATGATCATATCTACAAAGATAACTCCTAAATGTGTATATATGAAGTCCAGCTCTTTCTTCTGTATTCCATTCTGATATCACCAACCACATGCCATATATCTCAACAATACTGTTCCAATATCATCTCAAGATCAACAAACTGAAACCATAGGTTATTATATTCCCTCTTAAATTTGCCCTTCCATTAAACTGTCCTTCTGATCATTTAGGTTCACAGTCTCTGAATTATCCTTGAAATTTTCCTCATCATTCATTATACTCCATTTTCAATTAGTTGCAAAGTCTTTTACTGCCACAAAACTTACATCTATCACCTTCATTACAACCACTCTGATATAGACTTGATACAGAGGGATTGCAGTCCCTCATCACTAGTCACCTGAATTATTACAATTGTCTCATATTCAACATTTTCTGAGTCTCTCTTTTCTTCAATCCACTGTCCATCTACTTGACAAAACTATCTTCTTAAAGCACAGAACTAGCAATGTCATCCTTTGTTTTAAAATCTCCAATGGCTTCCTATTTTCTCTAGCATAAGAGACAAATTCCTCAATCTGATATCTAAAGTCCTCTGAAATCCAGTTCTAACTTTTATTTTTCAGACATTTGATGTAAGTCTCCTTCACACAGTCTGTTCCAGCCAAGATAGCCAGACTTGGCACTTCCATCTTCCTGCCTTGACACAGATCTGGTATTCACTCCCTTCTCCCCTGACCCTCTTTAACATTCCTTAGCTACCTTCAAAACCCAATTTAGAAGGCACCTCATACACAAAGCCTATCTTGAACTCTTCATTTATTAAGCGTTCCCTATGTCTTCTAATTAACTTGTATTTAGTGTACTTAGTGGACCCAGTTCACAACCCTTTAGAATGTAAATTATACCTCTCCTAATGTAGTTCAAGGTCACATTAGTTTTTTTGGCAATGAGACCATACTGTTGACTTACAGCATCACACAGTTGACTAATGTTAAGCTTACAATGCACTAGAATAAATTGGTTGGTGAGGTTCCTACACATTTAAGTCAGACTTTTCAAACAATTCCCTTTGTCCCTCTTCATCAGTGTTACTTTTTGTTGTGTCTTTCAAAATTTTATTCTTAGTGACAAATATATTAATACCTCTTGACTTAGTTGAATTGACATTGGGTGTAAGTGTAGGTCCTTTGTCAAGAAGCATAAAAAGATAGTGGTTGGGACTTTGGTAGGGAACTAACTCCTGGAAACCTGGGAAACTTTCTTGAAGACAGTTTTTATCATGTTAACAGTGACTTTTGTCTATTTTTAAAACTGTATGGATTGCTTTTACATAGTGATCATTCAATATGTTTTTATTAAAGGAGTTATTTATTTGAACTCTAAGACTGGGTGATCCATTATACCTGGTCTGTAAGTAGTCTGAGATAGTTTTCCTTGGCACTGGAGGCCTCTTCTCAATAACTAGATGGCATAATAATGATAACAGATAACACTTATACAGTACAATAAGGTAAATGCTTTACAAATGTCATCTCATGTGATTCTTACAACTCTGAGAGATAGGTGCTATTATTAACCCCATTTTACAGATGAGGAAACTGAAACAATGATGAAGTGACTTGCACAGCGTCACACAGCTATTTACTATCTGATTCTGGATTATGAGCTCAAGCCTCCTAGACTCCAAGTTCAGAGCTCTATCCACTGTTCCACCAGAATTCACATTTTGGGTTTAAATTGGACTAGATGATCTCTAAGTTCTATTATCTCAGGCAAGAGAGTATAGTCTTGGGGTGGCTACATGGCACAGTGAATAGAGCACCAGCCTTGGAGTCAGGAGGACCTGGGTTCATATCTGGCCTCAGATACTTAACACAAAAAATAGCCATGTGATCTTGGGCAAGTCACTTAACCCCAATTGCCCTCCAAAAAGCAAAAAAATATATATATAAAAAAAATAAAGTTACTGTAGACATTATAAAATATTAAAAAAAAAAAAAGAGAGGAGCATAGTCTGAGTCCTAGAAGTACAAAATCACATAGGAAAAAAATGGTGAAAATACCAGGAAGAAGAAAATAATAAGCCTAGCTATGGGGAAATGAGGGTTTATTTCATGCAATCTTTAGCTGGCATCTTCTTAGCCATACTCCCCATTTAGTAGTGGTACTACAAAGTGATGGATAAGAAGCAGGGATGAAAGGTGCGCCAGGGACATATGTAACACTAATGCAATATTCACAACACCCCCAGTGGTTATGAATATGGTGGTATAGTTGTAAATCACAAAATGTAGCAGACTCTCCACATAGAGGGAAGAACCAAAGACTTTATTCAAATACCAGAAAACCTAGTTCCAGAACCAGAAAGCTGAGTTCCAGAGCCAGAAAGCCAATGTCATTACAGTGAACACCCACATTCCTAAGTCTTCACAACAGGACAGGCTCCCTCAAGCAGGGATCCTCTTCTGTCATTCATGGTAGCTCCTCAGCCTGGTTCTTGGAAGTTCTTAGCAGAAATTCCCAAAGGAAAGGTCTCAGCAGAAGTTCCCAGAAGAAAAGTCTCAGCAGAAGTTGCAGCCTCCAGATGCTCACTGAGAGAAAATTCTGACTGCCCTGCTGGTGCTCTTCCCTATATAAAGTATAGCTCCTCCCCATTCCACCCCCTCCTGCTATATAAGAAACTTCCTCCCCATGTGTTAACTACTTCTGTGTTAATTAAACAGCTTAAACAAGGTCTTAACTTGAAACAAGGTGCCAAGTACCTGCTCACTTGCCAATACAAAGGAGCATGGGAGATCTTAAGATTCCATTAACATTACAGCACAATAGCTAGGGACAACAGTGTTCTGGAGCCAGTTCAAAGAACTGATGATTACATTTTCAAAGGGACCATTTATACCCCAAAAATCAGCAAATACTACAAACAGAACTGGCCATTGTTTTGTTGATTGTCTATACCGGGGGTGGTGACCTTGTGGCCTTGAAGACACACGTGACCCTCTAAGTCCTCAAGTGCAGACTGAATCAAAGGGCTGTACTTGAGGACCTAGAGGGCCACATGTGGCTTCAAGGCCACAAGTTTCCCACCTCTGGTATAGACTTAAGAAGTCAATCCCCTTACTGTCTTTGCGCCGAGAGTTCCAGAGGCAGCCACTGCTGCCACTGATTTAGTTGCCCAGAGGCCTGTTCCAGGTTTGCTATGACTAGGGCTGTGCTGATGTAGCCTGGACTGCACTGTGCTCCGTTCTCATCCAGATGCAACCGACCTTTCCTGTTGTCCTTCTAAGGTTATTTGGCATCTGTGGACTGAGAGGTCTGAAAACTGTCACTGCTGCCACTGATTCTGTCAACTCAAGGCCTGCTCCAGGTTTGCTCTCTCACCCTAGTGCAACAGACCTTTCCTGTCAACCTTCCAAGTTGTCTTGGGCTGGAAATTTTTTTTACTCGCCCTTTTGCGGGTTCTCCTGCTCTAGAATTAGTCATTTTTAAAGGTATTTGGAGAAGTTTGGGGGAGAATTCAGTTGAGTCCCTACCTTTATTCCACCATCTTGGTTCTACCTCCTGAGAAAATGTAAATAATAGAAATTAAACTTAGAAGTGTGTCATGCATACTTTTTTTTTCTATAGAGATAGTTGTTAAATGTTGACTAAATCACACCATAGAGCAGTCAGGACTGAATAAAAGAGGAAGAAAGAGAAAAATAGGCTGGGGAAAGGAGAGATGAGGAAAGAGATGGACAAACAGTGACAATGCCAGGACAAAGACAGAAAGGCACTGAGAGAATGCTATGCTAAGAATCCCATGCCTATGATTTCTAAAACCACTGATTTAGACATAGACTCCTACTAGGCCCCTGTGATCTTTACCTGTAGAAGAATATACCAGTGAATCTGTATTCAGCAATTTATTTATTTTTAATTTAGGAAGCTATTACTTGAAGTTCTCCTTTCCCAAAGTTAAGGCATTTGCTGTACCTGTTTCATTAGTGTCACTTGGCTTTTTATTAGATAAGGAATATGAGCCCCTATAGTGTTCAAAGAATAGACCAATAAAGATATATTACTGTCACTTTACTCAATAAGAGCAGATGGGTCATAATAGTGTGTCTGATACCAGTACGTTTGTAGAGTCATTTTTTCTTATCAGCTACTTAATGAAATGAATTTCTATCATAGCATCTTTAAAATGTAATACTCTCACAACTGTCTTCAAAGACCTATTTTGAACTAAATATGTTATCTATCAAAATACTCATTAAAATTAGGTGCAAGCCTACAAGAAGAGAAAGATTAAATCGTTGAGGCATCTGGGTCTCTTATTTCACTAATGTGACCTCATTATATCGTAATTCGTTACTGCAGAAATTTAATTTTCTGATGCCATGGAATTATTGAGGGTCTCCACATTTTCCGGGTTTTCATCCTCCCTAATTGTGAACTTTTAGATCATTCAATGTTGGGCACTTGGATGTTTTTAGATTTTGCATGAACTTTGTTAAGCTATAAATGTGTAATCCAATAAAAAGCTAATAAGCTCTTACCAGCACTCTCTGTAATATGATGTAAATCATGAAGCAGTATTGCAATGAGCTCAAATATAATAATCAATGAAATATTAAATTGGTTATTTTGATACATGCATATAACCCCATCCCATTCCCCACCACCAAAGAAAGGGGTTGGGGGTGGGGCAGTGCTGTGCACAACTTGGCCTTGCTAACATTTCCAACTATCCACTACCTCACTCTGAAATGCCCTTTCTTTTGGCATCTTATAGATTCAAAGAATCTGTTTTCCTTCTTGAACTAACCCGTGAATTAACTTGAGGATCATTAGGAATGTTCAAAATGACATTCTCATCCCAATTAGTCAGAACTTGAGGAGAGAGAAAAGATGGTCCATTCTAACATTTCCAGCATCAGTTTAAAGTACATTATCTATTTCCTATAGAAAGCTCCTAAGGAAGAATCCATTATGAGCATCACTTAGAAATACATATGGAATGCTTCCTTCACCTCTTTCATTTAATCTCCCTTATAGCCATAGTATAACCAAGTAATCCAACAGTATTGCAATATTTCACAGAGGCCTTGGCCTGGCATTAATTCCTAAAGGAATTCTGTCAACCAGAGAAACAATCTTTGGCCTTTCAAGAACTAACAATAGCAGTTGAGTGACTGACAGATGTTGCAGGTCACAGAGAAAGATCTGGGAGTAATGAGGACTATTGATGGATTTTTGTTATTCTATTGGAATGCTGAAAGCTATATGTACATGTTATTTTGTAGTTATCATGCTATGTGTTCTGATTAATTAATTTATATAAGCATATTTTACCAGTTAGATGCAATTAAACATCTGTACACCAAGCACTATGGTAAAACACAATCCTTATCTTGTTAAAATGCTTACAGTCTAATATTCAATAGAAGTTATTTGAAATATATTAATGTTCACACTTTTCATTGGACTCTGAAAAGAAGAAATTACTAAAATCAGACATGTTCTATATTTACACTATTTATACTATACTGGCACCAGCATAGCATAGTAAAAGTACTGGTTTTATAATCAAAGGATATGAATTTGAATCTTGGCTTTGTCATTTTCATCCAAGAGTTTTGATTCTTAGGGTATTTTCACGTATCTGGAGCAAACAATATGAAATATATCTTTATCAACTTTGTAATACATGGTGTGAAAATAATAAAAATTAACAATTAAAAAAAGAAGCTACATGAGAGGGGAAATTAATTATTGTAGTGGCTTCTAAGCTTCTGTAGGAATATTATGTTAAATTTTTGAGTCTTTTAAATTTTGGTGACTAAGGACAAAGTCCCAATTAATTACATCATCCTAGCTACAGGTCTAATATTCCTTACTGCCTGTATAACCATGAAGAAGTCATTTTATCTCCTGGTGGTGATCTGTAAGATGTAAGGTTTTAATAAGATGATCTATAAATTTCCTTCCTGCTACAAATCCTACTTTCCTGAACTTAAGTCCTTCCTTTTCTTCTTAGTAGAAGTGTAAATGACAGCTATTTTATCATTGTAACCAAAGCATCAAAGGGACAATTGCATGGCATTCTTTTCTCATTGTTAAAAATTGATTATTCAATGGCCTGCTCCTGTGTAAATGGTAGACAGAGTCATCAAGAATAACAAGAGGAGAGAAACCTGGGGTTCTTCTGGCTTCTACCTTCATTGAAGGGAAACAAAGATGCTGGGAAGAAACAAAAACGGGATGAGTTGGAAGTCTCTGTCATGTCCTCATCCCCAACTTGATACATGAGAGTCTTTGGGGAATTTTTCTCTTTTGGTGACATCTAGGAGACTTTCTGTCTATGTCTCTCTGTCTTTGTCTGTCTCTATCTCTCTTTGTATCTCTGTGTGTCTGTCTCTCTCCCTGTCTGTGTGTCTCCGTCTCTCTCTCTCTGGCTTTCTCTCTGTCTCTGTCTCTCTGACTCTCTGTCTCTGTCTCTCTGTCTCTCTGTCTCTGTCTCTCTGTCTCTGTCTCTCTCTGTCTCTGTCTCTCTGTCTCTGTCTCTCTCTCTCTCTCTCCTTTCTCTGTCTCTCTCTCTCCTTTCTCTGTCTCTCTCTCTCCCTCTGTCTTTCTGTCTCGCTCTCTCCCTCTGTCTTTCTGTCTCTCTCTCTGTCTCTCTCTCTGTCTCTCTCTCTCTCTGTCTCTCTGTCTCTCTCTCTCTGTCTCTCT
>NW_027186304.1:73433015-73474088 GCF_028583685.1 Petaurus breviceps papuanus | reverse complement strand
CTCTCTCTGTCTCTCTCTCTCTCTGTCTCTCTCTCTCCCCCCCCTCTGTCTCTCTGTCTCTCTGTCTCTGTCTCTCTGTCTCTCTGTCTCTCAAGTTGAGCTATCTTGCTCCCATAGGGAGCTATTTCAATCTTTGTCATCTGGTATATATTCTTTTTATATATACTTTCTCTGATTTCTGTTTTGCCATCAATTAGATAAATTGGTTTGCTATTGGCTACATGTTTTTATTGTGGAACTAGTAATTAGTAGGAAGGAGGTAAAGCCTCAGATTTAAAGTTTGGGCTTCTTCTATCCCCATTAATCCATCATAATAAAGAGTTTAGCTTGAATCTTGAAGTTACTTCTCCTGGACTAATTATATTTAAGGCAGCAAAATTGTAGCCCAACGTACCCTCTCTCTGAGGAGAACAGAGTAGCCAGTATCTGAACCCACTCTCTTGCCTCCACAGACATTAAAATATGTCTTGCAAAAGAGCAGAGGGTGACAACGCTATAGATGTCTGCTCTTACCTCCTTGGGAACCACAATGAGAGAGTCACATTATGTCATGAAAATAAAAGCCTAAGTTTTCTTACCTTAAAGAATAACCCACTTTGGGGCGGCCAGGTAGCACAGCAAATAAGAGCACCGGCTCCAGTGTTGAGAAGACCGGAGATCGAATCCCGGGCTCAGACACTTAGCACCCACCCAGAAACACCTGGCCGTGTAACCTTGAGCAAGTTACTTAACCCCAATTGCTTAGGGGCGGCCAGGTAGCACAGCAAATAAGAGCACCGGCTCCAGTGTTGGGACGACCTAGAGATCGAATCCCAGGCTCAGGCACTCAGCACCACACCCAGAAATAACTGGCTGTGTAACCTTGAGCAAGTTGCTTAACCCCGATTGCTTAAAAAAAAAAAGAATAACCACTTTCCTATGCAGGTGGTTATCAGCTTTAATCAGTCATTTTGAATCACAAATTGATGAACTAGTTCCATTTCTCCTCCCAAAGCTCCCACTCACCCTAACCCCAGACTGTAACAAGCATTACAATTTTCCGTAGATGCTTCAATGATGAGAGAAGAACAACACAAATAACTTCACTGCTATATAAAGAAAATTGAATTTCCCAGAATCAAAAAACTTAAAATGTCCCTTCATCAAATAGCAATTCAATCTCTATCTTTTGAGTTCAAGGCACATGTTAGAAATGTATTCATGTCTTTGCAGGTATCTTGCAATTCAATAACCTAATAATTATTCATTTTAGTTTAAAGCATACTTGTAAATATCACTTAAAATGAAGCACTGACTTGATTTTTAATCAATAAAAAATGACATTTGTTGGAAAAGCTTGTGGAATAATTACTTTGCATTCTTATTACTAAAGTGGATTTAAAGGAAAATCAAAACAAACGGTATTAATTACACCATATCCTCATTATATATTAATAGGTTCAGAAACCAAACATCGAGTGTCTTCTAGCGATGGGTGTAATATTTATAGGAAGCTTTGTGACAGCCGCCAGCCTGGGGCTTAACTCTAATGCACCCACTTTAGTGCACTGACCTTCTGCTCTCTGGAGCCACTAGCTCCGGTCTCAGCTGGGAGTGCGGATATACTGTGCTGAGCTTTTGGAATTGTGCCTTGGAAGCCTTGGGTTGCCCTCCCAGGAAGGCCAGAAGGTCCTGAGGTGCAATGAGCAATGCTGACCTTGCTCCAGGGTTTGAATTTCCCATGCCAGGGGACATGCATTCTTTGACTGATCAAATATTCACTTACTAGATCCAATTTAAAATAATCATTATTTTCCATTTGTTTACACTAGAGTTTGGCCAATATGCAATAATTTTTTCTATCAGAAGAGCAGCTAAGTATTTAATTATCTGGTCTCTCATTTAGATTTGTTCTGCACTGCATTCTGGCAACCATATAGATAACTAACAGGTATGCCAGATGAACAAGGGTCTTACTGTAGAAGTGACTTCTCTAAATCCTTATCCCTATTCCTTCGACTACTTATATTAAAATCTCCACCTCCAACAGCTCCCTCAATAGAATGAAAAGTAAGGGGGAAGCAATTTTTCTGATGAAGAGTAATCAGGAGTTTCTCTTGAATGTTAAAGGTCCTTCCACTAGACTAACAATATTTAAGGAAGGAGATAGATATAATTCTAGTCTAGGGTGACAGCTCACTTCAGCTGTGAGGTCACTCCTGCCACTACTCATTAATTCAGAAAAATCAGAGAATTAGAATCTCAGAATCTCCAAGATGGAAGGGATCTCAGAGCTAGTTAATTTAACCTATATCTGACCTCTCCATCAGACCTGAGAAGTGATTGTCTGAAGGCTTCTAATGAGAGAGCAACATTGAGATACCTCTAATTATTAACAAGTTTGGTTTTTTTTATTTAAATAGGTAAAGCTGAACCCAGTCTCTCCATCGCTTTCACTCATTGCTTCTTAGAGCTATCTGCTGTTAAGTCTAGGTGTATGGAGGAAAACTGAATAGCCATCATCAACATAGTATATAGGAGAAGGCACTGGACTTGGAATCAGGAAAGTCTAGGTTCAAGACCTATCTCAGTTACTTGCTAGCTCTATGACCCTGGGAAAATCACTTAACTTCTGTGTCTCAGTTTCCTTGTAGGCAAAATGAAGGGATTGGACTCATTGGCTTTCAAAGTCTCTTTCAGGTTGAAATGTATGATTCAATGATCCTATGATCCATGCTACAGACGAGTCTATACCACTCTCATTATAAGTCCCAAGTGTTACCCAGTCCTGGCTTAATTATTATGTGTCTTTTTCAATGAAATGAAGTCCTAGAGAAAACAGGTATACATACTTGGGTGGCTTTAGTGTTTACCTTTTTTCTAGATTACTGTGTTATTGTGGGGGGTGGGGGGAAGAGTCAGAAAGAGTATGACTTCCTTTTGTTAAAAGTTGAAATTCACTTAAATTGTTAAGATAGTCTACATTCACTTATAAATGTGGCTCATGAGCATTATCATCAATCAATATGCATTTATTAGACACCTACTAGGTGCCAGACATTATGCTAGATGCTGTGGATATAAAGACAAAAATGAAATAATTCATACACTCAAGGAGCATACATTCTACTGAGAGAGACAATATATATGGATATGCTTCTAGAGATTAAATGCAGAGATGTGAAATACAAAGCAATTAAATGCAAAGTGTGGAAGAACAGAGAAAGTAATTGGGGTAGAGGGGAGATCAGGAAAGGTTTACGGAGAAGTTGATGAAGGAAGTTGGGGGTTTTATGACGTGAAACTGTATTCCAGACATTAGAAATAGCCAGTCTGCAGCCACAGTGCAGAGGGTAGAGATGGAGGAGGAACAGGGAAAAGGCCAGTTCAGCCGAACAGTAGAGTGAGAGAAAGGGCATGATGTATAAGATTGGAAAGATGGGCTGGGACCAGGTTGCACAGCACTTGAGAAACCAAACAGAGGAGTTTACATTTTAATCCGCAGGTATTAGTGAGCCAGTAAATTGCTTTGGTAGCTGTGGGGAGAATGGATTGGAGATTCATGATATGAGGCATGGAGACCACGGCTTTAGGTAATGAAATTACTGATGGATCAGAAAAGGAGAATCATAAGGAAAAGTCTGAAATGTAGAAGAAGAACCAGGAGAATTTAGTGTTGTGAAAATCTGTAACAACAAACTACATTTTACAAATATTAAATGAAAAAAAATAAAAAGGAAAAGGAAATGAAAAAAATAAGAGGTATGGGAACCTGTAATTTCACAGGTGATAAGTGAGGGTAATTCTCAACATAGTAACTCCCTCCTCTAATGCAAAGGAGGTATATACAGAAAGACAAGGTGATCAACAGTATCATATATCAGAGAGGTGAAGAAAAAAGAACACAGAAAATACAATTACATTTGGCATTAGTAGATTTTTGGTAACTTTGGAAAGAAACTGAAAGTAGGATAATCCTCTTTTTGAAAATCTTTCAGCTAATGTAGATTATCATTTTATTTATAATCTATAACCTTTGAGAGTTGCCTAGGTCTTGAAAGGTTAAGGAATTTATTTGTTCATGATCATGCAGCTAGTATATAATAGAGGCAGGACAGGCACCCAGGTATTCCTGGTTCCAAGGATTATCTTCTATCGTCTATGCTGTTGCTTGTCAAAGTAGATATCATTGTCTTCATTTTTCAGATGAGGAAACTCAGAAACAAAGCGGTTCAATGACTAGGCTACATGAAAGTTAGTACAGTATACACTTAAAATGTAAATTTGACTTAGTTTTTAAAATGATAAACATGAATTGGTAGAAGACAACTGGAGACAAGAAGAGTAGATAGGAGAATTTTGAAACTATAAATATACGCAAAGGAAGGGGGGCAAATGGAATCTTTCCTTTCTACTAAATATTTTTCCATTCTTATATTAAGCTAAATTGAATTGTTGGCAATTTTCTTATTCTTACTCAGTGTTATTGAAGTGAAGTATTCTATGTCAGAGAGCATTCATTGCTGAGAGGAGCATGATATTGCCGCTGAGGGTCAGCAGTTACATCTTCCCTTTATCCTCCCTCAGCTTGGTTCACTTTAGTCCTGGCCTGTTTCCTGATGCCCCAGGTCTATGCTAATTCGGGTCTTCCTCTTCTTCAATGGTTGATTTTTCTTACTGATTTGTTCTTTAAAATATGAAATAAAATACTCAATCATCTACCATTTCTTAAGCACCTGGCCACTGTGTTAAGCATTGGAGATACAAAGAAAGGTAAAAATGGGCTCTGCTGTCAAAGACCTCACAACATAATATAGGAAAAACATGCAAACAACCATGTACAAATAAGACATATACAGGAAAATGAATGTGTGGTATATCCTCAGAGGGAAGGTACTAAGATTAAGGAAGAGTGGAAAATGTTTCTGTAAAGTCAATCAAGAGCAGCTCTCCTGAGGACTGCTGCTGTGAATAACTTTAAGGATCTAATCTCATGGTATAGTGAGCTCTGTATTTATTCAGCAATAAACTAAAGTAAAACATTATTCAAGAAACTAAAGCACAATATTAACAACAATATAACATAGCAACTTTTTTTTTTTGCTTTTTGAGGGGGAAAGGCAGGGCAGTTGGGTTTAAGTGACTTGCCCAAGATCACATGACTAGTAAGTGTTAAATGTCTGAGGCCAGATATAAACTAAGGTCCTCCTGACTCCAGGATCAGTGCTCTATTCACTGTGCCACATAGCCAACATAACAACTTCTTACAAAGGTGGTCACATAGTCTTAAACAAAACATATTATTCACTAAGTCACAATCTCCTCAATCAATATAGAGTACCCAAGTAAAGTCCTCTTTCATCTTCACTCAGGCTGGCTTCCAATCATTCTTAAGCTAGTCATCCTTAAGGGGTCCTTAAGCCAATCATCTTGAGGGATAACAGAAAGTACAAACACCATCTACCGCTAGGGCACAGTAAGTCACATCAGTCAATACAGTGTTCCCAAGTAAAGTCCTCTTTCATCTTAACTGGAGACTGACTTCCAAACCCCATGGTTCCTCTTCCATGGGCTGGTCACTCCCAGATCTTGCCTGGATTCACTGACTCTTTCCTGGACTCACATGTAGGC
Organism: Petaurus breviceps papuanus; assembly: GCF_028583685.1. NCBI lineage: Eukaryota > Metazoa > Chordata > Mammalia > Diprotodontia > Petauridae > Petaurus > Petaurus breviceps. The sequence goes on along the minus strand of NW_027186304.1, from coordinate 73,468,478 downwards.
AGTCCTCTACTCTGGTTTCATACCTTAGCTTACAGGGACTGTCCCCACTCCAAACTCTTTGAAGGTTCTGTTTCTAGGAGGACAAAGTTTAACAGAGCTACAACAATATTTACACACATTGCCAGCACTATCATCTCAATTCACTTTCCTTCTGACAAAGTAACACAAATCACAAGACAAGGCTTTTGTCTGAGAAATCAAACACAAATCAACAGTAAAGTCCCAGAGGACTACTGCTAGAAAACACCTTTCAAGGTTCTCTATTTATTCAATAACAAATCAAGGCAAAACATTCATAGAAAATCAAAATACAGCATTCACAATGTTACAACTAATCACAGAAAATCAAAAGACAGCATTAACCATGTCACAACTCAACAACTTATCCCTAAAATGGCCACATAGTTTTCACCAAAGTGGTCACATAGTTCTCCACAAAGTACATTCATTTAGTCAATCACAAAATCCTTACTTCAATCACAAAGCGCAAAAGTCAGAGTTCTCCACCCCTAGATCACAGTAAATCATAATCTTCTCAGTCAGTACACAGTATCCAAGTAAAGTCTTCTTTCAGCTTGACTCGAGGCTGGCTCTCAGTTTCCATGGTTCCTCTTCCATGGTCCCAGCTTCAACTGTCACCTGGGTTCAAAGGCAGGCAGCTCCCAGTTCCTTGTCCAGCTCCTTGTTCAGCTCTTTGTCCAGTTCCCATTCCATATTGAAGTTCACAGTGTCAAGTCCACCTCAAGTCCTACACAATTCCTGTTTCTGGGAAGACAAAGCTTAACAGAGCCACAATGATACCCATACACATTGCCAGCACCATCATCAATTCACTATCTGCTTGTGAAATCAACTTAGACCCACCAACAAGGTCTGAGAACTCAACACATATCATCAACATAGAAATCAACAGAGACCCACAAACAAGGTCCAAGAGGTCAGCACAAATCACCAGTCAAGTCCCAGGACCTCCAAAATCCAGGACTTCTATAAACATGCAGCCAGAAAATCCTCTTTCAGGGCTTCCAGTGAGGTCCCAGGACTTCTGTACAAAGTATCACAAAAAAACATCACTACAGACAGAGGAGACAAACAGAATGCTGGGATACCACAAGTTTTCTCCTTCTTGACTCTGACATCTCAAGAGTCCTCTTCTCAGTTCTGCTGTCTCTAGCCTGGACCTCTCCTTATATATGGTCATTAGCTCCTCCCCTTTCTGTTGCAGGAGTTCATGCATTCTAGGGTTCACAACTTGTGGGGTTCACATGTTCTGTTTCTTAACAGACTGGATTGATACAAGGCTCAAAAGAAACTTAAACTGAAACAAGGTGTTAATTCAATAGCTGAAACAAGGTGTGAACTCCTTCTGTGCTTGCCATTACTTGCTCACATTTTTCTCTGCTCTGTGCTTTCTTGTTACACCCTTCCTGTTCTGCCCTTCCTGTTCCATTTTCTCGGCAAGTTCCTCCCACTGTGGGCTCCATGCAATGATGTTAAGGCTATTAAGGGCAGGAAAGGTCTCCAAACTCCCTTAGGCTTATTAAGGGCAACAAAAATGTATACTGTTTCCAACAAAGATTTGACACAATCACAGGCGAGGCTCAAAGGCACTTGAATAGCTGAAACATGCAGCAAACTACTACTTTGCTTGCAATTACAGCTTCTTGCAGAAGGTGTTACTTTTAGCTGAGACTTGAAGTAAGCTAGAAGGCAGAGATGAATAGGGAGAGAGAGAAACAGACAGACAAAGAGAGGCAGAGATAGAGAAGGATAGTCCCAGGCATGGGTGGAAAACTAGTAAAATGCTTGGAGTCAGGAGATAGAGAGTCATGAAGGAAGGACCAACAAGCAGGAGAGTGTTACTAGATCATAGAATACGGGGTAGAGTTGAGGGCGTAGTGCAAGGAGATTGGAAAGGTAGGAAAAGGGTCAAGTTATGGAGCGCTTTAAAATTCAAACATTATTTTGCATTTGATAGTGGAGGTCACAGGGAGCCACTGAAATTAATTGAAAAGGGCTGTGACTTAGACTTGAAATTTAGGAAGATCAGTTTGACAGGTGAAGGGAAAGTGGAATGAAGTAGGAAGAGATGGAGCAGAGATACCAAACAGCAGTCTATTTCAATAGTCAAGGAATGAGATAATGAGGGCCTGGCCCAGGGTAATAGCATTGTAAGAAGAGAGAAGGGGCATATAAAGAAGATATAAGTAACAGGACTTAGCAACTGATTGGATATGGATGGTGAGAGTGAGAAGTTGAAGATGATGCCTAGGTTGTGAGCCTGGGTGATGGGAAGGATATTGATGACCTTGACTAGAGCAGTAAGGGAGTTAAAGAAGGGGTGAGGGGCTTTTGGGGGGGACAGCATTGAAGAATGAGTTCTTGTTAAATTTAAGATCCCTATGGGACCTCCAGTTCAAGATTTCTAAAAAAGTAGTTGAAGATATAAAAGGAGAGGTTAAAAGGGATATTAAGACTGGACGAATCATCTAGAGATAATAGTAGAATCTGTGGGAGTGTTGTGATAGCCAATTGAAGTAGTATAGAAAGAAAAAAGAAGAGGCCCCTGCACAGAGCCATAGCGAACACTCACAGCTAACAGGCATGACCTGGATAAAATTCCAGCAAAAGACACTTTAAAAGTAGTCACATGGGTAGGAAATAAAACCAGGATAGAGTAATGTCATGAAAACCTAGAGAAAGGAAAGTATTAAGGAGAAGAGAATGATAGTGTAGTCAAAAGTTGCAGAGTAGTCAAGAAAAATGAGAATTGAGAAAAAGTCATTATATTTGTTGATTAACATATCAGTGGTAAGTGAAGGGAACAGTTTCAACTAAATAATGAAGTTAGAAGCCAGACTCCAGAGTTAAAAAGAATGAGAGAAAAGAAAGGAGAAGCATTAATTGTAGATGACCTTCTAAAGGAGTTTGGCTGACAGAATAAGAGATACAATTAGTAAAGATGCGTGGATCAAAGGAGGGTTCTTTGAGAATGAGGGAGACATGGGCAAGTTTGTAGTCAGTAGGGAAGCTGTCAATAGACAGGGGAAGACTGAAGATGATTAAGAGAGTGGAAAAGATAGAGGGGACAATATACTGGAAGAGATGAAAAGGTGGGTGTTCACTTGTTCATGGAGAATCATGTTCACAAAATAATATCAGTTGCTATTGCTATCATAGCTGCTGTCTAGATGCAGGAAAACATTTGTTCATTAGTGACCTGCTTTCATTTGAGAGGCAAAACCTTTGGAGGGAAGCTTTGTAGTATAATGGAAAGAGAACCAGATAGAGTTAGAGAACCTGGGTTATAATTTCAGCTCTTCTACTTGATGCCAATGTCATCTCTGGGCAATTTCCTCATCAATAAAAAGATTGGAATAGATGGCTCCTAAGGTTACTTTTCAGTTCTAAGTTATTTATCTCATGTTTAGTTCTTCTGAAATAAAAAAAAACTATATGCCACTGACTCTGATATTCAGAAGTTTTGTGAGAATTGGTGCATTTTAAATAATATTTTATCATATTATGTTACATTGTATAGTACACTATAGTATACTAGTTCAGTATGGTATGATATGGTATAATATCATATCTTATTTCATATTGTATTATGCATTTTGTATAATATATTTAGGGTATATTATACTATTATGCTATATCATATCATACAGGGTAATACTATAATATTGTATCATATCACACTGTGTTGTATCATAAGGTATTATATATATTATATTATTGTTTTACTATGTTCTGATATATTGTTATATAGTATAGTATATAGCATAGTATAGTATAGTATAGAGTATAGTATAGTTTTCTGTGTTTCTATAGCTCTGTAAAACTTTTTATAGCAGATTGACCTAATGGCTCAAACTAATAATAGCTATCATTCATGCAGAGTACTCTGAGATAAATAGTGGAAATATCATCATCCCATTTTACAGATGAGAAAATTAGAGGTCATAGAAATTAGATGAGATGTCCTACAATTCTAATGTGGATAGTCTGGGTCCAAGAGCTATGTTTTTCCCATTTTATCACATTGACTCTCAATTCAATATAAATGAAATGAATATAGATAGCATAATCCAGTAGGCTAGAAACATGCTCAGAGCATTTGCTGTGTTTTAGAAGGTGACTATAGCCAACAAACGTAATGATTATGTCCTTGAGCCTCCTCATCTGAAAAATGAAAATAATGGCATAGCCCTACATGGCACAAAGCCTGTAACAAACAGCACTTTACAAATATTAAATGAAAAAAAAGGAAAAGGAAATGAAAAAAGTAAGAAGAGGTATCTGGACCTGTAATTTCACAGGTGATAAGTGAGGGTAATTCCAAACATAGTAACTCCCTCCTCTAAAGCAAATCAAAGTAGCTAGGTGGAAGACGGGATAGGGTGCCCTTAATTACTTACTATATGTAAGACGATGGACAAATCACTGGCCTTTGTCTGCCCCAATTTCCTCATTTATAAAATGGGAAAAATAACACCACCTACTTCCCGGGGTCGCTGTGGGTATAAAATGAGATGGTATTTGTAAAATGCTTTGTAAACCTTAAAGTGTTATATAAATGCTAGTTATTATTGTTGTTGTTAAGCCATCTATAACATAATTTTAAAGAATTGTTCAGTATACTGTCAGGTTAAGTGTCTTGTATGTGACAAGACAGCTAGGATGTGTCAGACTTTGTATTTAGGTCTTCCTAACTATAAGACTTGTCTTTTCTATTAATTTTCGTGCTTCTTGGACAAAAATAGTACAAGCAATGCTATAGTTTTGCTATATCATTCATATCTGTAACAAGGGAAGTTTTTAATTCAAGGAGAGGTTGTGATAGTGTTATAGAAGGAAGAGGGCAAAAGGATAGTGATAACAAAGAAATTTCACATGGTTGACTCTGGCCTCACTCTCAAAACCAGGCCTGTTATGTGTTTTACCTGCTCGGAATTTTCTAGTACTCTGAACAATCGTGGAGTTGGGGTGTGGGGAATGACAGGTCTCTATTTTATGCCATCAGTTCAAGACCCTATTTTACTTTAATCAAACATATATCATTTGCTTAGTTCAGGGGAAAAAAATCAGCACCCTGAACTTCAGAGAATACAAACAGAAGTTACAAGCAGAAAAAAAACCACAGAAAAAATAACACAATTCAGCAGACCAACAGACAGGGCTTCCAGCTGTCTGACCATCACATACATACAGTTAGTTACCAGAGAGAGAAGCACCAACATCTGGGTTTTCAAAGCCAGGGGGCTCAGCGGCTGCCCAGAGTCTCATCTGGCCAAATTGCAGAACCCTTCCCAAAGTGAGCTCCAAAGCAAAACCTCACCTCAGGGAATATATAGTCTTCTCTAGGGTCAGAGAACATCACAACCCTAGTGATCCATTTGACTAAAAAGTAACAAAAGTTGTACCTTCCTGAAAAACAAGCCTCCCACCACAAGCCCCATGTGACCACATTCAGCCTATTAGGGGCCAGAGTATATTTTCAAATCAGGGAAGGTCCTCAAATTCAACTTAGGCATATTAAGGGGCAGGGAATATCTTCAAATTCCTATTGCCATTACACAGGCCCTATCAAGTTTACATCCAGAGTTTACAGTGTAGCTATCAGCTGTGCTGGGGCGCCATCCTGAACTCTTGAGGGTGTTGTTGGTGAGCCAGCCGAAACATTCATTCTGGATGTTTCTAGATCTCTGGATGTTCTAGATCTACATCACTTATGCTTTTGATCTAGATCAGAAACTCTGCTCCTTGCATCTAAAATGAAAAAAAGAATTCACTAAAAGGCCAAAGACCTAGGTCCCTTTCTCAAGGCCACACAACCTAAGGAGGATGGAATGGAGAGCAGAAGAGAGAGAGAGAGAGAGAGAGAGAGAGAGAGAGAGAGAGAGAGAGATAGAGAAAGAGAGAATTTCTCTTAGTGAGCATCTGGAGGCTGGGTTGCTACTGCTGGGCTGAAGACTGAACTGAGAATTGAGAAGAACTGAGAAGAGAAATTAGAACTGAGAACTGACACAGAACTCAAACTTGTGGTGGCAAGACTTCCAAGGGCCAGCTGGAGCTGCTGAAGATTGTGGAAGCATGACTGTGGTGCTGGTACTTTGTACAAATGTTGTTAGATTTTGTTAATGTGCATGAATGTTAGTGTGGCGTTGTTAAGCCTTGTCTTCCCAGGAACAGAGACTGTGATAGATTTGACATGGACTGGACACTATGAGTTTCAATATGGAGCAGGAACTGCATGGAGAGCTGGACAAGGAACTGGGAGCTGTCTGCCTTTGAATCCAGGTGACAGTTTGGTAGATTCAGGCAGGAGCTACCTGCCTTGAGTCAAGATGAAAAGACCTCTCTGTGGATACTGAATAGTGACTGATGAAATTGTCTGAGTAGCGACTGATGAAATAGGGTACTAAGTAGTGAGTAATGAAATTGTGATTTACTTGTGACCTAGGGGTGGATGGCTTTTGTACTTTCCACTACCCCTTAAGAGGGTACTGAGAAGTGACTGATGAAATAGTAATTTAATTGTAGCCCATGGATGGAGGGCCTTGACTTTTGAACTTTGTGTCCCTTAAGGAGGCAAGCCTCTTTAAGGATGATTGAATGATTGAGTTAGTAAATGATTGTACTTTGTTTAAACTATGTGACCACTTTGGTGAAAACTGTGGGGCCCTTTTAGTGATAAGTTTTAAGTTGTGACATGGTGAATGCTACACCTTGATTTTCTGTGAATGTTTTGTTCTGATTTGTTATTGTATAGAGAGTTCACTATATTATGTAATCAGAACCTTGAAAGCTGTTCACAGCAGCAGTCCTCTGGAAAGCTGCTCATGCTTGGCTTTACACAATTATAAAGCTTGCTCCCAACCAAGTGTTAGGCCAATGCAAGATCCCCAAGTTTGCTTTAATCCTTCCTTCTCTTGGAAGCAATTCCTCAGAATCTTCTATATGAATAACATCATCTTAGGTGATCTAAACATGCACCAAAACCCCATATATTAGTTTGTTTGTTTGTTTTAAGAGAGAATCAATAAAACATTTTTAAAATACACAGAAGAGAGAAGAAGAAAGTTCAGAAGGGGACATAGACAAGTTTGGTGATACTGGAACTGCCAAGTTAAATTTTATAAATACTTTTCATTTTTTTAGAAACTATATGTCACTTGGTCATATACAGCCATCTTTTCTTCATATGAGGAAATATTCACCTTTGTTGATATCTACCATATTCTTTTAAGTAAAGTTTAATAAATCTATAATAAAGTATCATGGTAAGTTTAATAATAAAAGATGTTTTTAAAAATATATACTTCAATGCTTCAAGGTTCTGTGATTTCGTAAATGTCGGTATTCCCCTCACAGGTCCAAATCAAAACATTCGTTAGGCTTCTGTGAACAGTTTTCTAAGTTGTTGTAGACAAAATAAATTTATTATCATCTGCTGACCCATATTCTGGTGCAGAGTTTGTACAAACTTAGCTAAGCTGATCCTTGGAGGACAGGCAACCAGTCAATCCCCTAATAGAAAAACAAAGTTTTTCAAAATGGTAAGACCTGTCAAAGCTTATGTTCCTTTGGCACAGCCTTGATGAACCCTGCACACCAGGATGAAACATTGGAACAAGACTTTAGTGAATTAATGTGAATTAGAAGCTATAATACTGCTATGGTTGAAATCAGCTAGAAAGGACAAGTGAGTCAGGAAAAAGACAGGAGATTCTGCCTCACTTTCTACAAAGATCACCCAGAAGTACACAGAAACAACCATGTTACTATGGCTGTGTCTTAACAGCAGAGTAAGCAGAGAACATCAGGAAAAACCTATTGAAATTATTTCACGACTATTCAACCCTTCCATCTATCTGGATGGATATCCTGCAGCGAAATCAATGTAGCTGTTTTCAGAATGGATCATGAAGACAGCTGAGCTCCAGAGTTCACCTGTCCTTTTGGCCTATTTGTTAGACCAACTAAACTCAGCCAGTGAAAGGACAAGATCTGAAAAAAGAAATAAAGGATCAAAGAGAGGAAAAAAAAGCTATCAGAGCTAGAGATGTATAAAACAGTGAGTGGAAATTAGATTATCTAGTATCAGAAAAGGAAATAGGGCTCCAAGGGGCAAATAGATGTCTGGAAACAAACAATAAAGAGAGAAGAAGAGGCACAGAGAATAAAGGGAATGAGTCAGAGTTATTGGAACAAGCAGAAAGTATCTGTGGGGTTTTTTTTTCAAATGGAAAAATGGTGGATACCAAAAAAATAAAAAAGTTTTGTTTTTGGTTCTTCATGCTTTAAAGATGATTTTCCTTGAATGAACTGTTCTTCTAAAGTTTTCAAAATTCTATTCCAAACTCACAAATTTTTTGCTGCTTTTCTGCCTTACAGCTATGATTGTTATGGAGGATATAATACGACTATTTTCAGGCTCCTTCATCCTCTTAATTTCAAGTGCTCTACTCTATCAGGAACTATGGTTATGAAGTGGTACTTATGGAGAAATGAAAACGGAAAAGGGACAAAAAAGAAGAAAGTGGAAAGGAGGGTGGCCTAGTACAGAAGTGTTAAACACAGCCCACAGGCCCACAATTCTCCCATGTGTGATCCAAAGCAGATTTAAATTTAGTTGAATTTAAATATAAACCATATTTAAATGGAATTACTATCTGATTTTAATGTATTGTTATACTAATTTTTTAAAGGAATATATGAACATCTGTGATTTTCTAAGTCAATATGCAGCACACTATGATCCTTCTGTATGGCTTTGTGGTCCCCATTTGTATTTGATTTTGACATCCCTGGACTAGTGGTGGATTGAGTGCTGGACTTAGAGTTAGGTAGAGATTTGTGTCCAAACTTTGCCTTTGACCTTTACCAGCTGTATGATCATGGACCATTAATCAACAAGCTTTTTATTAAATGATTACTATGGGCTAGCACTGTGAAAGGTGCTGGAGATAGAAAGAAAAAAACAAAAAGCAAGTACTGTCCTCCAGGAACTTCCATTCTCATGGGGCAAAGAACATGTTAATTTCCCTCTGTAAAATGAGGATAACGGCTGAGTGTCTACTTCACAGATATGAGACTCAGATGAGATCATGTACCTAAAATTCTTTTTAATCTTTAAGATGCTGTACATCTTGGTTACTATTATAGGAAGGAGAAGAGAGGAGGGAGACAAGGAGAGAAGTAGAGAAAAGAACGGAGAAGGAAAAGAAGTAGGGATGAGAAGGGAGGGAGGGAAAGGGATAAGTAGGAAGAAAAGGAGGGAAAAGAGAAGCAAAAGAGAAAGAAGAGAGGGATTAAGAAAGAGAAAAGAGGGGAAAATAAAAGGAGGGAAAGAAGGAGGGGAGGAAGAAAAAGAGTGAGGAGGAAAGGGCAGGAAAGAAGGAAAAGGGAAGGAAAGGAGAGAAGAGAGGAAAATGGAAAAAAAAGGACAAAGAAGGGAGAGAAGAAAGGATGGAAAGAAAGAAGGAAGAAAAAAATAAGAAAAGGGGAGAAGAGGAAGAGAAAAAGGAGAGATGGAGGAAAGAAGTTTTTTAAAAAGAGAATGGAGGAAGGAGGGAAGAGAAAGAAGAAAGGAAGAGGAAGGCTGAAGGAATTAAGAAAGAAGAGGGACAGGAGTAAGAAAGAAAACACCCACCCATGATATCTTGCTTATTCTATTGTCACCAACCTCTTCTTCCCTCCCTGACGGTCCTGACAACTGTAGCCCAGGCCCCAATCTGCTACAGGCAGCTCTTTTTGCCCTTCAGGCTTTCTTCGCCATTGTGATGCCTTAATGAAGTAGACCTGCCCTGTCAGACCTCATCAGCAGTCCTGGGAAGGAAGAATGAAATCACTTCTATTGACCCACTGGCATATTTATAGGCTCCCTCTTTTTGCTGAGCCGGGGAGTTATCACCTTTCCATCCCTGTGTTGTGTTTATTCAGCAGCAAGCTAAATCACGTCTGTGCACCAAAGGAACATTAATCAGGAACCGTAAGGCCTTCGTTCAGGCTGCCAAACCTATCTAATTACTGGAGCTTGGAGGGCTCGCAGAACCTACCCCCACCTCTCACAGGAGAGTTCTCTTGTTTCTATCCTCAAAAAAATACCTTCCGAGTTCTGCCTGTTTCCTCTGCCCTCTGACTTTGAACTAGCACAGCCCTCATTTACCCTTCAGTGCCTTTGTCTTTGAAATACCGCCCCCCCCACCACCACTCGCCTTCAACATTCAACAATAAGGAAAAAAGCTCTCTCGCGCGCTCTCTCTCTCTCTCTCTCTCTCTCTCTCTCTCTCTCTCTCTCTCTCTCTCTCTCTCTCTCTCTCTCTCTGTCTCTCTCTGTCTCTCTCTCTGTCTCTCTCTCTCTCTGTCTCTCTCTCTCTGTCTCTCTGTCTGTCTCTCTCTCTCCACTTCCCCCTCCCTTTGGTACTGCCTTCAAATAGTCAACATGTTCATTTCCCTCTTAAAGGGCAGCTACCAACCTGGTCCCACACTGCCCTCTGTCTTTCAGTAGCTCTCCCAGGAGTCATCCTGTATCCTGAAGGAGTGAGGAAGAAGCTGTGATATGGAAGCATCATTTCATTTTCCTTCAGGTCTCAATTTGGATCCCACTTCTGTTGAAGCAGGTCACTGGAGACCAAAGCCTAGGCTGGAACCTTTAGTGGTGTTCACTTGTTTGTGAATCTGGACTCTAAGCCACAATATCTTTTTCTCCTCAATCATGATTTACCATTCCCTTTTACATTTATTTGCTTATTTGTTACTCCTGGAGCATTTGTTTCTGATCTATCAAAGTTAGGGTCTTAGAAATAGAAAGGACTGCAGAAGTTCCATCTAATCCAACTCCCCTCCTTTTATAGATAAGAAAACTAAGGACCAGGGAATGAAATGATTTATCCAAGTTTTCAAAGGCAGTAACAGAGGAGGTATCTGAACCCTCTGACTCTTAGAACTAGTGGGCTTTCCATTGTACCACAGAATGAAATAGTAAAGATGAAAAATATGTTACAGTAATGTTTGCTTCTGCAATTCCCCTAATGCCCTCTGAAGCACTTTAAAGATTAGATAGCTTAATTCAGGCCTAGGCTATTTTATATGTGGCTCTAATTAGACTGGGGAAGGGTCTGGCAGGGATGGGGAGCCTGTGGCCTTGAGGTTATGTGTCCTTGGGTTCAGCCTGTTGCCCGAGTCCAAGTTTTACAGAACAAATCTCTTTATTAAGGGGATTTGTTCTGTGAAGTTTGGATTCAGTCAAAGGGCCACACTTGAGGACCTAGAGGGCCACATGTGGCCTTGACATAGGTTCACCGCCTAGGTCTAGTTAGTAGTGAGGGTTCTCTTCTTTAAATGATCATGAATACACTTCTCTTTTTACAGGTTGCATTCTGTAATAGAAGATAAGCTTCTGAAAGGTAAGGCCTGTGTTTTACTTTTGTCTTTATATATTTCCCCACCCACCCCCATCCTTTGCATATACCTTCTACATAGTAAGTGTTTCATAAATGCTTGATGGACTGAATTGGATTGTATTGGGTTGGATTAGATTGGACTGGATTGGATTGAGTAATCTCCCAAAGGCCCTACTAGTCAAGATTCTTGGTTATACTTACAAGGTATGTGGAGCGTATGTGGAGGCATGGAGTAAATGTTGATATCCACCCACTTTTTACATCCAAAGTCTGGGAGATAGCAACAGAAGGTGTGTTAGGGAAAGGATAAATATTGTAAAAGATAAGAGAAGCAGCTCACTGTCCATGTAGCACCCTGACCTGGTCTGTCACTCCTAGGGATGAGCTCAGGCCAGGCAAGTTCTAATACTGGCAACTTTCTAATAAGCTGAAATGGGAACAAGATGGAATCACAAAACCTCAGCACTAGTAGGGAGGCAATCTGAGGTATTCTCATCCAATGGACCAGTATTAGACTCCTTTCCAAAGTGTCCCTGACAAGTTGTCAGCTAGTCTTTGATGAAAGATCCCTAGAGAAGAAGAACTCACCCCCTGAGACTGTCTATTCTGATTTGAGACAGCTTTAAGGACTAAGTTCTCCTTTTTATCAAACCTAAATCCAACATTCTGCAACTTCCACCATGGGTCCCAGTTCTACTATCTGGGGCCAAGCAGAAAGGGTTTAATTCAATTCTCTTCCACAAGATATCCTTTCAAATACAGGAATACAGTCGTAATCCTCCTTCACCTCAACCTACTCCAGAGTCTTGTCTCCACCATAATGTGGTTATCAAATTTACTAATCTCATTATGCTGCTATGCTCTCCATTACTTCCTTACCACTGCCACTATCTACAAAAAAATTGCAAGTTCTTTAGCTTGCTTCAGAAATGATCAGGTTAGAATCCAGGTTATTATCTAATAATAACTATAGCAATAGCAGCTTCCCCCACTTAAGTCCCTTCCGATGGTGTTTGCTTGGCCCTGGTCCTCAAGGGTTATTCCAGTAGAACATCAACTCTGGAAGGTCCTACAAATCTGGAAAGCCATACAGTGCAAAATCCACATTAGATGGAGTGTCTGTTGTTTGAGGGCCAGTCTAGCTAAATTTGGAAGGGTTCGTCACTAAAAAGTTGACCATCAGTTCATTTTCTTTTTTTTTTCCTCTTTTAAAAAAATTATTTATTTATTTTGAGTTTACAACATTCAGTTCCACAATCCCTTGAGTTCTAAATTTTGTCCCCTTCCCTTTCCTCCCTCCGCACCCTCCCCCCCGCCCACGGCAGCATGCCATCTGACATAGGTTCTACAAATACCTTCATATTAAACATCAGTCAAGTTGTAAAGAAGAATTATAACAAGTGGAATGAATGAGAAAGAAGAAGAGAAAACAGAGAGAGAGAGAGAGTGAGAGATAGAGAGAGAGAGAGAGAGAGAGAGAGAGAGAGAGAGAGAGAGAGAGAGAGAGAGAGAGAGCGAGAGAGAGAGAGTAAGTAGTTGGCTTCAATCTGTATTCAGACTCTGCATCTCTTTCTCTGAATGTGGACAGCTCTTTCCGTCATGAGTCTTTTGGAGTTATCTTCTAACCTTGCCTTGCAGAGAGGAGCCCAGTCTATCCAAGTTAGTCATCACAGATACCATGTGTCTGTAATTGTGTGCAAAGTTCTCCTGGTTCTGCTCTCCTCACTCAGCATCAGTTTATATAAGTCTCTCCAGGTTATTATAAAGTTCATCTGCTCCTCATTTCTTATAGCACAATAATATTCCATTACATTCATATACCACAACTTGTTTAGCCATTCCCCAATTGATGGGCATCTCCTTGATTTCCAATTCTTTGCCACCACAAAAAGAGCTGCTATAAATATTTTTGTACATATGGGTCCTTTTCCCACTTGTATGATCTCTTTGAGATACAGTCCTTGAAGTGGTACTGTTGGGTCAAAGTTATGCACTTATTTATAGTCATTTGGGCATAGTTCCAAATTGCTCTCCAGAATGGTTGGATCACTTCACAACTCCACCAACAATGCATTAATGTTCCAATTTTTCCACATCCTCTCCAACATTTATCATTTTCCCATTCTGTCATCTTAACCAATCTGCATCAGGTCATTTTCTACTAAACTCAGGAAAATCATCTAATAAAGCAAAGACAGAAAACACCAATGCAGAGAAAGAGACAGAAAGAGTACACATACCATCTTGTGAAAAACAGTAGCTTTACTTTTTCTATTTAAGTCAACAAGTAATTATTAAGAGCCTCCTGTGTGCAAGTCACACTGTTCATCTCTAAGAAGTTAACTATTAAAATAGTCCCTGCCCTTAAGGAGTTTACCTTCTTTAGGAAGGAAATAATACATACAAAGAAAAGTAATTATAAAATATGTAAATACACAGTGATTTCAGAAGAGTGCTAATAAAGAGGAGGCTGAACCAGAAAATGCACTTCAGCTGATTATTGAGGGGAGCTGTGGATTCCTGGAAGTAGAAGTGAAGAGGGAGAGCATTCTAAGCATGGAGTAAGAGAGAGGGAGGCAGGGCAGGAGAGAGAAAAACAGACAGACAGATAGACAGACTAAGACAGAGACAGTGAGACAAAAAGACAGAGACAGAAAGAGAGAGAGAGAGAGGAATACATAAATAAATGAACTTTAAGAATGAATACATAAAGCACAAATAGGGATTATATAGCTAGAACAATCCTTAGAAATAATATGGTGAGGCAGCTAGGTGGCACAACAAATAGAGCACTGGTCCTGGAGTCAGGAGGACCTGAGTTCAAATCCAGCCTCAAACACTTAACACATTTACTAGATTATGACCTTGGGCAAGTCACTTAGCCCCAATTGCCTTGCCCTTCCCCCCTCCAAAAGAAAACAAAATTTAAAAAGAAGTAATATAGTCCAATCCCTGCATTTTACAGATGAGAAAACTGAAGGCAAAAGAAATGCCATGACTTCCCCAAGTCAAATAGGTAGTAAGTGACAGAGGTGGGTTTGTTTTTTTAAAGCAATAGGGGTTAAGTAACTTGCTCAAGGTTACACGGCCAGTTATTTCTGGGAGTGGTGCTGAGTATCTGAGCCCGGATTTGATCCAGGTCATCCCGACACTGGAGCCGGTGCTCTTACTCACTGAGCTACCTGGCCGCCCCTAAGCAATTGGGGTTAAGTAACTTGCTCAAGGTTACACGGCCAGGTGTTTCTGGGTGGGTGCTAAGTGTCTGAGCCTGGGATTCGATCTCCAGGTCTTCTCAACACTGGAGCCGGTGCTCTTACTCGCTGTGCTACCTGGCCACCCCGAGAGGTGGGTTTTAAATGTAGATCCTCTAATGCAAGGTCAGGACTCTTCCACACAGGCATCAAAGGCAAGATACAGAGTTGAGTAGTTTTCGTTTTTAACGTGTACCTGCAACTTCACCTAACAGTGCAAAATCCCCTCTATAAGAATAATAATTGCTAACATTCATGTATAACCTACTATGTGCCAAGCACTATACAAAGTGATTTACAATTATCATCTCATTTGATCCTCACTACAACCCTGGGAGGAAGGTACAATTATCATACTTATTTTACAGATAAGGAAACTGAGACAAAGAGAGGTTAGGTGACTTGACACAACTAGGAAGTGTCTGAGCATGGATTTCAACTCAGATCTTCCTGACTACAAGCCCTGCACTTGATCCACTATGCCACCCCAATGCAGATTGGCACTGGCTCTACATGCAACCTATAGTCTTACAGAGTTGGCCTGGTGTACTGAGGCACAAAGTATGTATAAATATAAACATGCATGTGCTTATATGTGCATACACACACACACACACATATATAGTAACCAAAGTATATATAATCAGCTAAAACTACATCTAGGAAAAACAATGATGCTATGAATTCTAAAGTCATGAATTTCCTTTGTTTCATTATCACAATAAATTGTCTTTGATTTAAGTAAGGTCTTATGCTGTATTAAGAGATCTGATGACATAGCCAGTATGTGTGGGAAGAGGTGAGGCTTAAACCTGTATGTTCCTGAATCTGGTTTGAGCTCTTTATCCCCTCTCTCTCAGTTACAGATATGTAGAAATGTTAGAAAACACTATCAAATATAATCAATGGTATTCAGTTGAAGGAGATAGTGAGGCTGATGATGACTTTAGACATCACCCACCTGACGTCATCTATCCTCTTCGAGAATGAAGGACAAACGAACAACAACAACAAGCTGTCTTTCAGTTTGCATTTTTCTAGACACTATATGTTACCACACACTATAAAATAGTTTCAATTGTTTTCAACAAACGCTTATGACACGCAATGTCTTGTTTTAGGTAGATAGACAATGATGAAAAGTAGCAGAGCTTGCCTTCAAAGAGTTCACAATTTATTGGGAAGAGGGGAGGTTAGAACAAAGCAGGAAAATATGAAGTATCAACAAGTATGATACAAAGTAGAATTACAAATTTGTGC
Organism: Petaurus breviceps papuanus; assembly: GCF_028583685.1. NCBI lineage: Eukaryota > Metazoa > Chordata > Mammalia > Diprotodontia > Petauridae > Petaurus > Petaurus breviceps. Next base: position 73,452,556 of record NW_027186304.1, on the reverse strand, counting down.
TGCTTAAAGAGCAAGCAAAATTATTCCTCTTTTACATGTGAAATAACTGAGTCTAAAAGTTGTTTGATGACTAGTCCAAACTTAGGATTTAAGAGAAATGAGAAATGATGAGGAGACAAAAAATGCCATGCCAAAAGAGAGAGGTTAACAAGAAATATGGTGCAGATGGGATACAAAGTAGGGCACACTAGATTATGGGCAGTCATTCACTGAGAACAGAATTTAACGTGTTGAAATGATCAAAAGAACAAGGTTATGCTCTGATCTCCAAAACTCCTTGAGGTCTGGATGGACCAATGGCACTACTCCAGCGGAAGGGGTGATACCTCAAATCATGCTCTAGGGAAACCAGATACATTTTTGGATCCATATTAATTCCTATTCCTAGTTATAAATAGTAATTGATATGGGTGGTTTGTTTTGTTTATGCAGAAATCAAGAAGGCATTACGAATTTAGTCTGATACAATTCCAGTCCTATACCACCTTCTCTTAGATACAATCTGGATGTTTGTAAGCAACTCCTTATGTCATTGACAGCTCAGCCAAAAGGCACTTAGAAATAGCTTAACCTTCCAAAGACCTTTCCGACAGATGCTCAGTAATAAATGCACAGAATTGTTCAATACTCTCAGATAACTGCTTACTATGCTCACCAGTGGCCTATAGAATCATGATCTGTCCTATTAAACTTAGCTACTGTCCACACTTTACCTTTTTATAAAAAACTTAACCATATTTATACAGCTATGCGTCTGATCCCATGTACATATTTCACAATAAATACACTCCTTGGGTTTTGGCTCACACCTTCTTAAAACCAGAAATATGCATAGAACTGTTACTTTTCAGAGACACTCAATAATGGCCTGTTGACAGCTTAGAGCTCAAAATGACATGGGAGACATATTGTAATTATCTACTTACTTGAAGTATAACAATGCTACCTTCACATATGAAGATAGCATAGTGAATGAGCTTTTGTATTTCCTTGCAGTGGTGATATTTTTGGAATTATAGGTCTGGTTCTTTCAGGGACATTTGAGGTCATCTGGTCCAAAAACCTTCCTTTGGGGAAGCTTGAGGCCCTGAGAGGCCACACAGGAAATCAGCAGAGCTGAGATTCAAACTCAGGTTCTTTGAGTCCTTTGCCTTATTATAACACTGTCTATCAAATAGCCCATCCTCATTCTCTTACTAATCTGTTCTATGACCAGAAAATTGTCATTTTAAGAGCTCGACGATTTATTTAGAGGCCCTATGGGTTATGAAACAGGGTAAACCTCACTGGTCCCCTTAGAGACATAGCCCATAAATCATTGCCATAACCCTGTTAATGCAATTCTGAACACCTTGATGAAAGATAAAAAAAAAATTGGCAAATGGCCCATGCATTTGCCCAAACATCCACAAATTTTCCAATTTCTTACATCTGACTGAATTTATAGCTAAGGAAAAAAATCCCTTATAGCTAAGAAAAAATATCCATGACAGGGAAGAATTACCCAGTCCGTTAATTATGTCTCTGTGTTGTGAAATCTGAGCTGTTGTGTTTTTTTTTTAATCCAAGTAATTCTGATTTCATAATGGATTTGAGATAGTTCAGTCACTCTATTTCCTTATATTTCTATTCCATCCAATTTTTATTTGCATGAAGATGCGAGTCTGTAATTAGACCATTAGCAATCATGAGTAAATGAGACCAGTGTTTGGATTTCACAAGTATATTTGAATTGCACAAGCCTTACATTTTATACCAAGGAACAAAGCTCAGCCAATTGTTGTCGTGTACTGAGGTCTCTTGATACAGCATAAGGTCCTACTTAAATCAAAGACAATTCATTGTGATAATGAAACAAAGGAGTTTCATGAATTTAGAATTCATAGAATCATTTTTTTCCTAGCTGTAGTTTTAGCTGGTTACCTATTCCTTAGCTATTATACGTATATGTATGGAAACACATATCTAGAAATATACTTATATTTATATTTACAAATACACATATCATGCATGTATATATTTATGTGCATATCATGTGTTACATATACATGTGTGTGTGTGTGTGTGTGTGTGTGTGTGTGTAAACATCACCAGGCCCTTCAGGTTTGTTGATTCTTTGAAGGACAAATTTGGGACACTGCCTGTTGTGTAGAATACACATAGGGAGATGTGATCCCTGATTAGCTGAGGGATTCCTGAGTCTATGACATTGTGCATGGCATACATGAGAAGACATGATTTCTAAATGGTGGAAAGGCTTTGGGGAGACTAGAGAGAGAGAAGTAGAGTTCAACAGAGAGGATACAAAAATGAAAACACAGACTTTCCAGTTACTATTAGGAGTCCCCACAGCTATACGTACAGGAGGAAAGCTACCCTACCAACATTTGCCTTGATTCCCATCATGCCCCTGTATCCCCTGAGACTGCTAAGCGTAGACATTTCTGGTGAGGTTGTTCTCACTTTGGTTAAGCTGAGATTTATTTCTCTCCTGTGCCAAAGAGCACTTTTACTTTTGTGCATTTTATTGTTTATCCCGTTCTCCATATGGATACCTTTCCTGATTTCTGTGTGATGCTTACTTAAATAAATATGTTTGTTTATTATCAGTGATTGTCTTTTATGTAGCAAGTGTTTGGTGGGAATTGGCTAAGATGGTCAAAAGTAAAACAACTATTACCTTCCCATTTAAACAGGGACTGCAACTATATTGTATGTATTGGATTGATATAATTCCAACCCGATATCCATCTTAGAGACGGGACAGTTTGGGCGTGAGTGCCTAGCTACAGTCTTCCACCTATTCTGCCCAAAGATAGAAACTGCAGTCTCTTTGGACAAATGGAATAAGGCAATTCATACCTTATCTGTCCAAATATATCCCTGTAAAACAGGCCATTCTTATGGGTACGTAGTCCCAAGGGCTATTGAACTGGGTCCCTATGACCCAGTTTAAAACATTATAGGTGCAAATATACATAAATATATATATATGTATTTCTATATATATATATAGATAGATAAACATAAATATATACATGAATAAAGACTAAATCTATTATTTCATTGGTATTAGGAACAACCAGATACAGGAGCTCCATTTACCAATGTTGGTTAGTAATTTCTCTGCAACTTATAGTCCAAAGGAGGTGCCCAGAGTACTAAAAAGCTAGATGATTTGCCCAAGGTCAGACAACCAATGTGTGTCAGAGGCAGGATTTAAAACCCAGGTCTCTTTGATTTTAAGTCAGGCTCTCTATCCTGTAATCCATGCTGTCTCTCATTATATTATACAACAATTAATATATACACAACTTTTTACTGAATAAAACACCAATATTTAGGTGTAGCCCAAAGCTGTGTTTTATTTCCATTTTATTCATATGATTTCTGAACTCCAGGTAATTTTATCCTCTGTTAATTTCTTGACTACTCCACCTTCTACTTCGGCTCTTTTTTACAGTGAATGAATGTATTCTGGCTGCAGGAGAACTCCATGTTGCTTCTCTTACATATATGCAAATATATGGCAAGAAGCTGTAAATATGTCATATATTGTAATATAACCTTGAAAATAGCCCTTGGCTTACTTAACCAGTCTCAGTGATAAGTTATGCCAACCTATTAAAAAAATGTTGCTGATTCCATTCATTTTACTCAGAGTCTAATTTCCGTGGAAGAGGAAGAACTCTTTTGTTATGTTTTCTTTTAAGTGCAGAATGACTCATTTTTTATCCTTATTTTAAAGACTTTTGTTTATGCTATAATGAATCAACATTAATAATAATTTGAAAGTGGAGCCTCATCCTCAAAACTGATTGCTAGCTCAATGTGGGAGAAAATGTTCATATCTTCAATCAATTATTATATCTCCCTTGCTGGAGAGCTTTAGAATCTGAACTTTTAAATTATCTTTTTTGAAAACTATACCTTGATAAAGATTTAATTTCACTCAACTTCTTCATCTCTGGCTCTTCAGGTCGCTGCCCCAAAGATGCACCTTTATTATATTTTCAACAATAGCATTTAAAAATTCCTGTGGATACACTGCTATGCAGGACAGGGAGAAGAGAATAAATAAAATATGGAAAATTATGAATTAGATTCAGAAGTATAATATATGGAACATCACATCACTTGCTGAATCCTCAAATATTTCTTACCTTGTTTAATTTTTTTTTGTTTTAATAAGTGCAAAAAGTACACAATTATTTTTTTAATGGTGACAGTGAACATAACTGAATAAGATGGCATAAATATCTCAGGTTTAAATTGTCAAGGTGATACCATTTTAAAACTCTATTCCTTGAGTTAACCAAAGTGTCAGCATATTCAAATATCTTGATCTTGACTGCACAGATATCAGATTCTCCCAGGGCAAAAACCAGCTTTCACTGTATCACTTCCTTTTAGAGACCAGCAGTAACAGCATTTCATTGCTGCTTAACACAAGACCGGCACATGTGCATTTTTCCAAGAAGGCTCTGGGTTAAGGCACCTGGGGAGCAAGGGAAAAGATAATAATGGGTCTTGTGGAGGTTCTCAAGGGACTAATAACCCCAGGTGGTCTTAGAAATCACGTAAAATATCCCTTCAGGACTACTTGGGACAAAGCCAGAGAAATGCAGCTGGTATAGTGCTTCAGTCCTCTCCACACGCCGTTTCAATATGGGCCCTTGTCATTTGCCAGCGCAGCCCTGCAGTGAGCAATAATTACATCAAATTCTATAGATTATCACCCTACAAGTCATTTTTCAAATGCTCTCATTAACAAGGACATTTTGAAAGCTATGAACAACCAGAAAGGAAAAGACAACCGTACCCTGTGACCCTGACTCTCTCCATCCTTTGCCCTTCCCTTCCTCTCTAACTCCCTGGCCCTGAGAGAAAAGCCACTGCTGCTCTTCCCTTAGAACTCTACTAATTCAAGAGTGAGTCTCTCCTCCCCATCTTTGTTCATCCACACTTAAAAATTCAAACCTGAAAAACACCTTTCAGTTCTCTTCTCTACATACATAGCTTCCTACCAAAGACTGGAAATAGGGGTTGTATGGATTATATGAATAATTATCATTTACATAGTACCTTTAGTTTGCATTCTCACTTGAACCTTACATGAGGTAGCTATCGTTTCTGCTCTTATCATCTTCATCATCAACAGTAACAACTCTATTTTACAAATAAGGAAACAGAGCTTCAGAGAGGGATTTTTGGTGTTGTGGCTTGCTTTGTTCTGTTTTGTTTTTACTTACCCAGGTTTAAACCATCAATTAATTAACAAACATTTATTAAGTAGTATTGCCAAATATTGTGCTAAATTCTGGGGATAAAAATTTTTTTTAAAGTAAAAATAAGCCTTTCCCTCAAAAAGCTTACATTCTAATGGGAGAGACACATGCATATAATAATTTACATTCAAGATATATGCAAAGTAGATGGAAGGTGTCCTCAGTTAGTCTGAAAGAATTCGAAAACAGGTCATCCTGATTATAGGCCTAATTCTGCCTTCTTTGCATTATACTGCTTCTCAAACAATGTGGTTGGTCAAAAATAACATTTCTTAAAAAAATTTTCATTTGACTGTATATTATTCTAATTTGAAAAAAAAGGTCCTTTCTTTGTTCTCTGTAGCTAAACACAGTATTTGAGGAAAGTATAGCATCATTACTTCCATTTGCTAAGGTAATACCTGGGATTTCCTCACATTACAAAGATAGCAGTGGAGTAAAGTAAAATTGGATAACCCCAGGAAAAGGTACATCATCTAACCTTTCTGAGACTTGGTTTCCTCATTTATATAAGAACAATAACAACATTTATATAGTGCTTACTATGTTCCAGGAAATGTGCTAAGAACTTTAAAATTATTACCTTATTTGATTCTCACAACAACCCTGGGAAGTAGGTGTGATTACTATCCCCATTTAATAGATGAGGAAATTGAGGCAAACAGAAGTTAAGTAACTTCCTAAGAGTTGCACAGTTAGTAAGTGAATGAAGCTAGATTTGAACTCAGGTCTTCATGACTCCAGGCCCAACACTGTATCCATTGAACCACTTAGCACCTACCTCACAGATTCCCATCAATCACATAATATAGTGAATCACCTATTTTGTTTCTGTCAAGCAAACAGGCAAGGACTCCCTTTAACTTTGGTGATAGGATCTGGGCTTTCAAAGTCACAACAAAAGAAAGAGAATGGTATAATGGAGACATTTCTAGATAGGACCTTGTTTAGAATACTGATTCTACTGGTTCCTAGCTCTATGACCCTGGATAAATCATTTCACTTCTCTTAGGCTTTCATTATGGTTGGCCTACATGAACTCTGGTCACCTTTTAATTATAAATCTTATAACCCGATAAATGAGTTGTAGAAAATTATATGAGCTAGGCACTTGCAAAACCTTGTTATGTCCTAGGCTTCTATACTAATGAATGCAGACTCAGGAGGAGTATCTGAACCCTATTCTTCTACAGGCACTCCCTCCACCCAACAGAATCACCACAGTTTTAGAGCTGGGAGTGATTACAATATCCATCTAGTCTAAACCATAACTGAAAAATAATTGCCTCTAGAATGTGCCCAACAAGTGGCCACCCCATCCTTACATCCTTACATAGCTTCTACCTTCTCAAATCTCCATTTTGCTTCTTCTTTACACAATTCTAACTTTAAGGAAAGTGTCCCTTATAGTCAGTCTAAACTTCAGCATACATCCATCATTCTTAATGCTATCCTCTGAAGCCAAGCAGAGGTCTAATCCATCTTCCCCATGACAGCTCTTTAAATGCTTGAAGAGAATTATCACTTGCCCCTAAATCTTCTCTTCTCCAAGCTAAACATGCCCAGTTCCTTAAACCGATCCTTGTATATCACGTTTTTCTAGTACCTTCACCGTCCATCTCTCTGTCTTCTGGGCATGCTCCAATGTGTCAACATCCTTCCCAAAATGTGATACCCAGGACTGAATACTTCCCCACAGATACAGATTGAATTTTAATTATTACTGCACATCAATCATTCTAGACACCATCAAGTCAAGTCAACCAGCTTTTATTAAGTACCTACAATATGCCAGACACTGTGCTAAGTCTTGGGTACATGAAAGAAGGCAAAAATCAATCCTGATTCTCAAAAAGCTCACAGCTTAATGGGGGAGACAATTTACAGACAGGTATGTACTAACAAGATATATATGGAATAAATGTGATATAATCATAGAGAAAAGGAATTAGCATTAAAGGGAACCAGAAAAGGCTTGTTGTAGAAAGTGGACTATTACCTGGGACTTGACGGAAGCCAGGAAGTAGAAATGAGGAGAAAGAGAATTCCAGGCATAGGGAACATCCAGAGAAAATGCACATAGTCAGGAGATGGAGGGTCTAGTTCAAGGAACAGCCGAGAAGCCATCAGTGAATCACAGAATAAGAATGAACAAAGTATAAGAGTGAGATTGGTGGTGTTATTGTTCATCCTTCCTTCCAGAAAAGGACCAATGACATTGTGGGGTGATGTCTTGACTTGCAAGTGAAATGGATTTAAGTGACGGAGACCTACTCAAAGTCATCAGCCTCACTCTCTCCTCAAGAATCATCAGAGTCCAATGGCACGACATTCCAAGACAACAGATGATGACCCCGGAAGCAGTGGGAGATCTTGGTTTTTTCGTCCTTTTGACCAAAGGTTCTTTCCCAGGTCTCATTTTGTCTGAGGCAATGACCATTCAATAATTAAAGGCAGGTAAGAATTGAGGCAAAAAAATCAGGTTTGGCTTCATAAAAGAATCAGTCTGGGAGGGGAAGACCCTCAGAGTTTCTGGACAGGACAGAAACAATTGCTATTTATACTCTTTCTGAGCAAGCCATCAAAACTCAAACAATGGGCAAGTGAGGCTTGGGCTAGGACCTGTTAGCCAATCAATGAGAGCCAGAGTAATTTGGGTTTACAATAAGCTTTATCAAAGTCTGGTTTTCCAGAGCTTTATTTCAAGAAATCATAAATTAAAACTATATGAGACAAAAGAGTTAATTGTCCCAAGAAGACCTGGTATGAAGAGAATAGTTAGGTTATGAAGGGCTTTACAAGATAGAGGACTGTATCTTTGATCCTGGTGATAATAGGGAACCTCTGGAGTTTATTAGAGTGAGGCTAGAAGGGGGGTGGGGTGACATAATAAAATCCATACTTTATGAAGATCACTTATTTAGATGAGCAAAAGATGGAATGGAGTGGGAGAAACTTGAAGCAAGAAGACTAATCAGAAGGCTATTGCAAGAGAAGAGAAATGAGGTGATAAGAGCCTAGACCACAGTGGTAATAGAGTCTGCAGAGAAGACAGGCATATATGAGAGATGTTTTTTTTTTTTTTTTAAGTTATGGCAGCTAAGTGACACAGAGGATAGAGTGCCAGGATTGGAGTCAGGAAGACTCATCTTCCTGAGTTCAAGTCTGGCCTTGGAAACTTACTAGCTGTGTGACCCTGGGAAAGTCACTTAACCCTTTTTGCCTCACTTTACTCATTTGTAAAATGAACTGAAGAAGGAAATGGCAAACCACTTTGGTCTCTTTGGCAAGAAAACCCCTAATGAGGTGACAAAGAGTTTCACATAACTCAACAACAACAACAAAAATGAAGTTAAAGTTAATCCAACTTGGTATGTTGAAATGGGAGCCAAGAGAGAGTGAGGAGTGATGATGACACCTAGGGTGTGGCACCAAGAGGACGGTGATACCATGAAGAATAAGACGGAACTTAAGAAGTAAAGAGGGTTTGGAGGGAGGTGATCAGTTCAGTTACGGACATGCTGAATTTCAGATGTCTGTGGGATATCTAGTCTGAGCAGCCTAATAAGCAGTTAGAGATGTGAGACTGAAGGTCAGGAGAGAGGTTAGGACAGAATAAGGAGATCTGAAAATCATCTACGTAGAGACGATGATTGAATCCACTATGCTAAATGCTATCTTTTTAGACTGTCTTGTCACACTGTTGACTTTTCCTGATTTTACAGGGTACTAAAACCTACGGTCTTTTTTCTAGTTATACTTCCCTTTTTCATATTTGTGTAACTGATTCTTAGATTTTACATTATTTCTATTAAATTGTCTCATCCAGTTCTAACTTCTTTGAGATCTATTTTTGGATTCTCTCTGTCTCTCTCTGTTTCTCTATTTGTCTCTGTCTCTGTCTCTCTCTGTCTCTGTCTCTGTCTCTCTCTGTCTCTGTCTCTCTGTCTCTCTCTCTCTGTCTCTCTCTCTCATCATCTCTGAATTTCATAAGCACTCCCTAGGATCATGGACTTAAAAACTGGAAAGAACCGTAGAACTCATGATGTCTCAAATCTCATGTCATACAGTCCCAAATAAGTGATATGACTTGACCAAGTGAGGTCCAATGTATGTGAAATCACTTTTCCAAGATCTCACATATAGTAAGAATTAGAATAAGGATTTGAATCCAGATCCTCCAAATGAACATTCATCAGTCTTTCCACTACTTGTTGTCATCTCCATTTATGCTTCAATACAAGTAAATCATAAAAAATATCCAGTAAATATCTTTCAGGCAATTCACTAGAGATACTTCTCCAAGGTGGCATGGATCCATTAATAATTAACCTCTGGTGCATGGTGTTAGTGAAGTAAATGGACAATATGAAATGTAAAATCAGTATATTTTGTGATATTCCTTATTATTCAGTCTTTTTCAGTTGTGCCCAACTCTTTGTGACCCCATTTGGGGTTTTCTTGGCAAAGATACTGGAGTGTTTTGCCATTTCCTTCTTCAGTTTATTTTACAGATAAGGAAATGAGGCAAATAGGGTTAAGTGACTTACCTAGGGTCACACAGCCGGTAAGTGCCTGAGACTCAGGAAGATGATTCTCCCTGATTTCAGGCCCAGTGTGCTCTATATGCTGAGTCAACTAGATGCTTATTTCTTATTATCTAACCTTTTTTATTACCCAATAACGAATGAGGAACAAGAACTAGGAAATTTAACTTTAACTGTGCCATATTAAGAAAGTGGCTGCACAAGGGTTCAATGACAAATCTCCAAGTTACCTAAACCTTGCTATACATGCATCCTGTGGGGGCTATCACTGTGCCAATCAAAAAAAGTTTTCATCAGCTCAAAGATAGTTAAACTTCTTTGGGGGCAGGGAGAAGGAGAGAGGAACATACAGACACCTTTTACCACTACTTACTTACCTCTCACTCACTTCTCAGCCCTCCTCATAATCTGACTTCTGTTCCTACCACTTTCTTGAAACCTCCCTCTTACCAAAGTCACCAACAATCCCTTTATTGCTATGTCCAATGGTCTTGTCTTGAGCTTCATATTTCTTGACTATTCTACAACTTTGATACCACTAATCACCCTCTTCTTCTGGATACTTTTTCCTCCTTGGGTTTTTCATTTTATTGCTCAGTTTTGATTGACTCCCTTCTTATTTAGATGAATGTCCTATAGCTAACTCAAATAAAACTTGCACAGAACTCATCCTCTTTCCTCCTAAACCTATTCTTCCTTATACTTTTCCTGTTTCTTTCAAGAGCATCACCATTTTCACATTCAGCCAGGTTTGAAACCCAAAAATTAACTTTGGCTTTTCATCCTCACTGATCACTCATATCCAATTTCAAAGTCTTGTGAATTCCACCTCTTCAACATCTCTTGTATCTTTTCTTACCTTATCCCACACCAACCCTAGTCCAGGCCTTTATCATTTCTTGCATGGGTCTCATTGTCACAAGTCTCTTCCCTCTCCAGGATTTCCTTCATACAGCTGCCTAACTGATATTCCTAAAATACAAATTTGAACACACCACTTTCCTTTTCAAGGAATACCATTACTGCCATTTGCCTTTTGGATAAAATACAAACTTCTCTGTTTGACATTTGAAAGCCCTTCACAATCTGGATGCAGAATATTTTTCCAAGTTGAATTCAGATTATTCTCCCTCATTAACCATCACCAATAGCTTGCCATCTGCCTTGCCTCTTTTGTATTCCCCAATACCACCCACACATCTAGAATAGCACCCTGCAAGGACCAGATCTTCAAAGACTTCTCGGGAGAGTTAATTCACTCAAGTTCAGATTCTGCCATTGAGCTGACCTGTTCTTCTAACTAATGAATGAACATGTACAAAATCATCGAATCCACTGTATCCAGCCCGTGTTTCTTATCCATCTATCCCAAACATTTTGTCATCTGGCCTGTGTGATAGTGATGGAATATAGAGATCCCCCTGTATTGGGTTGGTTTTTGAATTGATTGTGTTAAAACCCAGAGCTTGTTAATCCCACCTGTGGGATGGACTTGTTGATGTGAAAAGAAAGTCCTGAACTGGGAGGAGCTGGTGACGTAGATTTGGAGAGACAAGAGAGAGGCAGAAGAACTTTTTGGAAGCAGCACCCTCGTGGAGGCAGAGAGAGACTGAGAGGATTGCTGAGGGCTGCTTTGAATTGCCCTGGACTTTTGAGACCTGCCCCCGGAGCTACCAAGGACTGAGGAGACATGGCTGTTTTGCTGGTACTTTGTCTGTCTGTTTTGATGTTGTTTTGCCAGATTTGTCCACTGGTGAAAGACAGTCCTGTTGTTGAAGAGGCCCTAGAACCTGGCTGTTGGCTAAGAGCTCCTGAGACTGTCCTGCAGACAGAGAGTGAATACTGTCCACTGGTGAAGGACAGTGCTGTTGTTGCAGGGGTCTGGGAACCTTTCTGTTGGTTCAGAAGCCCTGAAGAAGGATTTTCTTGTTGTATGTTTACAGAAATCCTGGGAGAGGGTTTTGCTAATGTTTTCAGGGGTTCTAGGACTGTTCTGCAGACAGAGGATGAATCAATGAAGAGACTGGCAATGTATCTTGTGGCCTTGCTAAGCCTTGTCTCCCCAAGAACTAAGATTGCTGAGAACTTGCCTGGTGTCAAGATGAAGAAAAGACCTCCATTTGGGTATTAAGTGCTGTGCTTAAACTTGATGTAACTCTGGGGTAGATTCAATTGTGATCCAGGGGTGGGGAACTTTTGACCTTTTTGTGTTCTATGGTTGAATAAATGAATATACTTTACTTATGTTTGGAAACTAATCTCCATTTGAGAAGAGGGGTTTTGTGATGGACTAAATGAAGGTACAGCCTAGGGGTGGAGTAGTATTTAGAACAGGGACTTTGTAATTGATTGAATGAATGTAAGGTCCTGGGGTGGGGTAGTACTTGGAGATTATTTAATCACACTTAGTAAATGCTGTATTTTGAATGATGTCATGTTTTGACCTTCTCTGTTCTTGATTTGTCACTGAATAAAATGGAGAGCACCTATGCTGGTATTTTGAACCTTGGGAAGTTGCCTTTCCTTGGCATTACATTACAGCCTGTCATCCTACATGTGCTCTTATCCTACCCCTCCATCTCTTGTTCTGGTGACCGTAATTAAATAAATACTGCTATTGCTTCTGGGAAAAAAGTGTGGCAATTGACTGACCTATGGCTTCCCTTACCATTCCATTATTCTGCAGATGAAATTCCCTTTGCTGGTCAACATTTTCTTATATATTTTTTCTTCCCCAATTAGAATATAAGCTCCTTGGAGGCAGGCACTGTCTGACTTTTGTATTTGTATCCCAGTGAGTGGCACACAGAGGACACTTAATCTCTTTTTATTCATTTTTCATTCATTCATTTACAAACTGTATATTAAAGGCAAGTTGGTCATGTGTTATTTACCATAAACAATATTCCATGAGTTTGTGCAAGCTGCTGCTCAAAGCTAGAATGATCTCTCTTCTGATTTCATCCTCTTTTTATCCCTAGCTCCCTTCAAATCTTTAATTTCTACCTCCTTCAGTAGATATTTCCTGAATCCCTGCCTCCTCACTATTAGTGGTTCCCTTATCATGCAGCATTAATTTTGTACATATCCATATTTGTGAACACACTGTCTCTGTCAAGTAGAGTATAAGTTCCTTGAGGGTAGGGACTCTTTCCCTTTTATATTCGTATCCCCAGATGCCTAGCATAATGTCTGACACATGTGTTGTCAGTCATTTAGTCATGCCAACTCTTCATGACCCTGTATGGAGTTTTCTTTCAAAGATATTGGAGTGGTTTACTATTTCCTTCTCCAATGGATTGAGGCAAACAGAGGGTAAATGACTTGCCCAGGGTCACACAACTAGTGAGTGTCTGAATCCAGATTTGAACTCAAGTCTTCCCGACTCCAAGCCCAACATTCTATCTGCGGAGCCACCTAGCTGTTGTCTGACACATAAAAGATGGCTAATAAATACTCTTTGCTTGATTAACTCATTACCCCATTATAGAGAAATATCTGCATTCAAGGTTTTTCTCTGAAACTTAGGAGATGTATAATCATAGGAGAGTTGCTTTATTTCTCCTCTGTGTCTCAATCTCTTCATCTATAAAAGGGCTGTCTGCCTAAATGACCTCATGGTACCTCATTTCTAAAAATCTATCTTCCAGTGATATAACAATTAGCATCTTTTAAAATGAAAACTCACTTCAATCTCAGTAATATGTTTTAGCTCCATAATGTAAATGTTAATTCAGTATAACATATTTGGTTTTATTCACGGGACAAGGCAATCAATCCATGAAAAACAATATTCAAATGTTTCTCAGGGTGTGGCTCAGATTGAAAAATATTTTAGAAATGAACCTATATAGAGAAGTTCTAAACCAAAAACAAGCTTTTGTTTGTGGCATCTAAAATCTTCACAAATATTATAGTCATAAATTTTGAATTAAAAAAAATTTCATTATTTTTCTTTAAGGCAGTAGTTTTTTTTTTTTCAGTTCTAGTCAAACACCTCAAAGATGTTCTATGGAGCTATAGGATTAAAGAGTCTCTAACTTCTTACAGGACTATATGGGCAAAGGCAAGATCATAAGGAAGTATACTAAAGAAGAAGGGACTTGAAAATCCATGCATTTTCTCATGAAAAGTAATATTATTTTCATTTTATCTGATGGCAAAATTATCATTCTATTCAATCAGACACATAAAGAGCAATCATACTAATAATGATAATTAATAATAATATTACCTGAAATGGCACTATGATGCTTTAAGGCTTACCAAGCATTAACTATTTTACCTTTATGACAATTGTAAGATAACTACCATAGATACCATTATACCCTTTATATACAGAAGGAAACTGAGTAAAGATAAATACTATTCTCTATGATCATGGAACTAGTAAATGTCAGAGGACGGATTTGAACTCTTATCCCTCATGACTCCAGGTTCAACATTTTTTCCAATATATCATACAGAGAATCAACTGAAGAAAAATTATAAAGTTGATGGAATTTATTTTTATGCCTTCCCAGATGCCTCATTCAGCATCCTTCAATCAGCCATTGGCACTTCTTTCCCAGATACTCAGTGTCCAATCTAGACTATTTCTCTTCATCATTTTTCTACCCAAACCTAGATAGTACATATTTTTCTTCAGCTCTCATGTTAAATATATATGTATATATATACACATATATATGTATGTATGTGTATATATATATATATGATCAAGCTTATAACTGTATTCTACTCTAATTTAATGGGGCATAGTACAAAAGAAGGTCTAGATTGAGAGTCAAAAGGCCTGTATTCTTATTCTAGCTCTGACAGTACCAGTGTGAACTTGAGCAAACAACAGGATCATAGGCTAATTGATTTGGAAATGTAAAGATCTTCAAGTTAGTCCAATCCAAATTAACCTACTTGGACTTCAGTTTCATCAACTATAAATGGAGGAAGCTACACCAAATGGACTCTGAGACACCCTCCAGCTCTGAATGTATAATCCTTTCAGCTCTAAATCTGTGATCTTAAAATCGCATAAATGAAGATTTTGTTGGTCCAGGGTAGTTTTGGAGTCAGCTTGACCCTACTTGTGAGAGACGATTGTTTAATTTTCAGCATGAGAATTTACATGTCAGAAATTAGCTACCAGAAATCAAGGCTTAATTTACTGTTTCATTAATTGTCTGTACTGAAGAAAGTGCTAATAATGAATATTAAACTTAAAAGTGTATCATGCATATTTTTTTGGAGATTTGACATCACACCTCTGAATAGAATAGATCTCATCCAAAGCTAGTTTCATTTTAGCAGAGGACTCCTAGAAAAAAAGTCTTCATTTAAAGGAATAAACATTTAAAAGTAGAAATTCAGGTTCTGTAATGAATCTGAATTTGGGGCTTTCATTAAGAAGAGATCTTTAAGATGAATGAATCTTTCTATGGCTCCTCTCCAAACATGGCCACTGCTCCATTTACACACAGCTGGTTTTGCTGAAAGTTTGTCACTAGATGCTCATTATGTGATTGTTCTCAAGTGTGTGTGTGTGTGTGTGTGTGTGTGAAAGAGAGAGAGAGAGAGAGAGAGAGAGAGAGAGAGAGAGAGAGAGAGAGAGAGAGAGAGAGAGAGAGAGAGAGAGAGAGAGAAAGAGAGAGAGAGAGAGAGAGAGAGAGAGAGAGAGAGAGAGAGAGAGATTAAAAATGCTAGGTAATTAATTCAGGTTTCCTGGGAAATATATTCCCTCATTCTTATCCAGTACTTTACTCAAAGATGATCTCATTGGTCTCCAATCTCAATGTACTCATCTCATTAATTCAAAAATAATATCCTAGAAATGTACTCTTTGCTGGTATTAACAACCTGGTACTTGTTATTCTCAATTCAAACCCTAATTTAGTTACTCCATTGAATTAAAGAAGGAAGTTTTTATTGTGTAATGAGATAGATGATAGAAAGATATGTGTATAATATTTCACTTTTAGTATCACCTACTTAATTAGGTTAGAAAACATGGTGTAGTAGAATGTTGGTCTTTGAATCAAGAATACCTGGATTCTGTTCCTGTCAGTCACATTTACTATAGTGGTATGAGAATTACTAAGAACAAGTAATCATTTTTATATGTTTTAATTTTGGGACAGCAATGATAATACATGTGTGCTTCTTCTGACTCCAGACTGATTCAGAACAGCTAATTTCAACCAGGTGAAACCAGATTGAGCTGATTTCCCAACCTTTAGTTGGCTATGTCAGATGAATGATAGATTTCATTTCATAAAAAATGTGTTTCACTGCTCTCATTTGCCGTATTTGTAATCCTATGATTTTAGAGAATGGATATTACTCTAAAGAAATATGAAGAATTTGTATATATTAAAAATCATACTTCAAAGACTGTTAGAGAAATTTCAATGCTCGTTGGTAGGGGAAAAGTATGAGTTTCAAGGTTCATTCAAGCCCAAAATGAAATAGGATCAGTTGCACCAAAGCACATAGGAAAGTTGGGTTGAAAATACAAAACAATACCAAGATCTGACCAACTCTTCATGAGAAACTACCCAAAAATTTCTCAGAAGAGAGAAAAAGACCTTTAGAAGGTCCTGGAAGCTTAAAGGATTGTTATTATTTCCTATATAGTGTGGCATGGGTTTCTTAAAGTTGAAAGAACAATTAGAAGTCTCATTTTTTAAAGTCTCTAACCTTTGTTTTAAAGGAAAATTGCTTGTCATGGAAAGAATTCAAAAGCCTAGATAATTTAATATTAGAAAAATTATTTTTATTAATAAAACACTCTTTATGCAAGCTATACAGAAAACAATGCCGGAAAGTTCACGTGAGTTTGTCAGATCTAGGCAATCTTAATCAACTATAAAAGTCACCCAAACATGACTGATGAGGGAATTTGTTTTGCATGACTATGAATATTTGTTACAAGGTTTACATTTTTCCTGTGTGTGTGTGTGTGTGTGTAGATGTAAGGATGTGAGTGTGAGAGAAGGAAATAAAAGCCTGATAATTATAAAATTAAAATTTAATTGAAAAATATCCACCCAAAAATTGCTTTGGGCAATTTTTTTCTTTCCCAGTAGGTTTGAAAGTCTTGTCACCATTGAGAGAATGTGAACTCTAATAAATACATTGACATGCTGAGAAGCAGAATTATTCCAAAAGTACAGAAATTTACAAATGGAGATCATATATCACATCATGACCTTGTACCATGCTATGGCATGAAAAGTTAAGAAATTTATGCAAAAGATTGATATAAACATACTTCAGAACCCTAGAACCAGCCTGATTCAAACCCCATGGAAAATCTGTGGGATATATATAATCAGTTCTGGTCTTAGAAAATTAAGCTGTTCATCAAAAGATATGACTAATATAGAATATGATTAAAAAGTGTGGCTTATGATAAAGAATATCTGTAAAAATCTTGTAAACTCAATGCCAGTCACAAAATAAAGGATTACATAAAATTATGCATTTTAATATCACATATTGAAAGATTTTTAAATGTAAAAAGTTAAAAGATTTATTGACTAAGTCAATAGGCTTAATTATTTTATTTTGCCCTTGTTAATTAATACAGTACTATAGTTCATGACTAAGGGCAAGTCACTTATACCTAATGTGCTTCAATATCTCCATAGCACTTGCTGACATCATCTTAGTGAAAGAGTTCCTATGCTAGGAGTTCCATATATGACAAATCATAGTTCTTTGACCTTTGAGGTGATTTTAGATGAGTCTCCTATATAATTCTTCTCTAATTTCTCATCAGGGTTTGGAGATGATCTTGAGTTTCCAAAGGCCATGCCTGTGGAAAACAAACTCTAGCATATTTTGCCAAACTACAAAGGCTTCAACCATTCCAGGGCTAGAATGTATAATACATCTTCCAAGAACTGGCCAAACTTGGTTTAAAATCCACTTACTGAAAGTACAGAGATGTTGAGATCTGAATCAGTGCTAGAAGTATGTAGACCAATTAAATCATAGCTCTTTTAAGTACTGTAGTATTTTAATTTTTAAAAATGATGTTGGAGAGGCTAAGTGGCTCAGTGAATAGAGCACTGGCCCTGGAGTCAGAAGAACCTGAGTTCAAATCCGTCCTCAGACACTTAACACAAAAACTAGCCATGTGACCTTGGGCAAGTCACTTAACCCCAATTGCCTTACCTTCCCCCCTCCAGGATTATATGTAATCCCTATACATATGTAAAAATATATAGGCCTTATAAATATACCCATATAATAATATAGCATGTGTCTTTAAATACTCAAACTCAAATAGCTACACTCAAAAAGTATCTGTGATATCATTGATGTGAATATTCTCTCCAAAGATACTGATAGCAACCCACTCATGGCTGCTCATCCTGTCCAACTCTTGTCAATATATTCCTGTAAGTTAACCAGAGAGAGTCGACAATATATTAGAGGCTTTTCTCAATTTCTCTGGATATTATGAGGATGCCAATGGAGCATAAGAGCTATCTACACCTCCTTCATTCTTGCCATATAACTAGTTCATCTTTTTTAATCACATGAAGGTATCCTTTACCAAGTCACTTAACTTCTCTTTGTCTCATTTTCCTCAACTCTAAAATGGGGATAATAATAAGACCTACCTCCCAGGAGATTGGTGTGAGGATCATAGGAAATAATATTTGTAAAACGTTTATAGCGCAGTATCTGATGTAATGTAGCTGCTTAATAAATGCTTATTTCCTTCCCCTCCCTTCCCTTCCCTGCTCCCTTCTCCTTTTGGAGCTCTTTGTAATGCTTTAGAACCTGCTCACATCCACCATATATCTATCTATCATCTTTTTTGTGATATCCATGTTTAATTCTTCAGAAACTGTGTTGTTCCATGACATAGAGTCATACAACACCTAGAGAATATTGCTATTGAGAAGTAGTCCTTTGTTCCAGGGAGAAGGTTGGTTTTATTAGAACTTCTCAATTTCCTCAAAGCAATCTAATCTCCTTCGGTTCATTATCTATATGGCACTTCAATTATAGTGGGAGGAAAAATTATGTATATAGATATACAAAATTGATCTCATGGTGTACAACAGAATCACAGCCACCCAAACATTGTATCAAACTATTCTGAAGAAACTATTTTATTCTGTCACATCAAGGAGAGTTTTCTAATTTGGCTGTTTAATTAATGTTCATTTAGATGACCAAAGTATTCTATCAATTTAGATCTTCATTGTAATAATGGTCTAGATTTCAGGCTTAAGGCATAGGCCATGACTGAAAACTAATCACTGTCAGTGTATGTCCAATTGCAGTAGGCCTGAATGAAGGAGGAAAACTGTCCCCTAAGTGACCCTGGCCTTAAAAGATATTTGTGAGAGGCAGTGTGGCATTATAAATATTTATTATAATTATTTAAATTTTTATTTCCTCAAAGTCAGAAAGACCTTGGTTCAAGTCCCATTTCTAACACATATTGGCATGTATGACTCGAGTAAGTCATCTGGTTTCTCAGTGCCTATGGCAAAGATCATAAATTGCAGACAAAGTGCCAATTTTCAGTGGTAGAGGAAGTCCAGGAGCAGCAACAGAAGAAGAAGAAGAAGAAGAAGAAGAAGAAGAAGAAGAAGAAGAAGAAGAAGAAGAAGAAGAAGAAGAAGAAGAAGAAGAAGAAGAAGAAGAAGAAGAAGAAGAAGAAGAAGAAGAAGAAGAAGAAGAAGAA
>NW_027186304.1:73347191-73433005 GCF_028583685.1 Petaurus breviceps papuanus | reverse complement strand
AAGAAGAAGAAGAAGAAGAAGAAGAAGAAGAAGAAGAAGAAGAAGAAAAGGAGGAGGAAGAAGAGGAGGAGGAAGTGATAGTGATATTAGAGGGTCAAAATAAGTTCTTAGATGCAAATGTTACATGGGGGAGAGAGAGAGAGACAGACAGAGAGAGACAGAGAGAGAGACAGACAGACAGAGAGACAGACAGACAGAGAGACATCCAGATGATGTGATGAGTAGATTGGAATCATTCCTAATGTAAAAGGCAGGCATTAACTTTGGTTGTATTCCATAACATGTAATAAAGGTCCATCTATAGGTTAAGTTTCTCATGCTATTTTTCACCTCCTTACTGGTAGCACAAATGCCATGTGACTGGGTTGAAAGTTGTCATCTAGTAAAGAGCTTCTCCAACTGGCTTGAAAGGGACTCCTACCAGTGGACTTCTTGAAGGACATGAAATATATTACCCTCAAAGACCTTGGTTCATATTCTTTTTCTTTGTACCCCTCTACAGAGTTCTCATCAGCCCACTGAAGTAACTCTTTGAGTATTGAAACATAATAAAGTAGCCCATAATAAAGCATGAATAAATGAAATAATTATCCTACTCAAAAAGTCATAATAGTCAAAATATCATCTGTATACAAATAAGCAAGCACCTTTCCATCTCTGCACCTTAACTTCTTTATTTTTTCCTGCAATAAACACCTTCTTCCTCCCCAAACTCCTTCATCACCATGTCCATGCCTCCCCCATCAAATGCATTTTTCCCTGAATCTCTCCCTCGCATGTGTCTCACCCTCCCTTTTATCATAATGTGTTCACATAGACTTCTTCCCTTCTGCCTAATTAGATTGTAAACTTAGTGATTGTGGAGTCTGAATTATATCTATCTTATAACCTCAGTGTCTAGCATAGTATCTTGAACAAAATAAGCACAGACTAAATGCTTGTTGAATTGAAATAACACCCCACTTAGATGTGCCTAGAGGATATATAGCCTGTTTTATTCCCAGGACTACAGATGTAGAGCTAGAAAGGACTTTCAAGGCTACATAACCCAGTCCTCTCATTTTTCAGATAAGGAAACTGAGCCTTAGAGAACTTTAGTGACTTGCCAAAGGTCACAAAAATAGGAAGTGGAAGAATCAGAATTTTAGCTCAGGCCCTGTGATTACAAGTTCAGTCTCTTAAGTTCAGCACACTTTCCACAGCATTATACTCTGTGACCCCCTACTATCTCCAAGATGAAATATAAAAAAATTCTGCTTGGCATTTAGAGACTTTCTCAACCTTAACCCTTCCTATCTTTGTGTTCTTCTTCAACTGTAGTTACCTCCATGAACTTTATAAATCAACACTTGCCTTCTTTCTGTTCCTTAAAATGGACACTTCATTCCAGAACATGCACATTTTTAATGACAATTCTCCATGCCTGCGATGCTCTCCCTCCTCACCTCTGCTTCCTGGTTTCCCTTACTTTCTTGAAGAACAAGCCAGAATATGATTTTCTATAGGAAGAATCTCCCAGTTCCCTCCTCCCCATTTACTGCTAGTGCTTTCTGAGATTACTTCCCATTGACACTCTCTAAATCTTGTATAGATGTAAAATTAAAACCCATAAAATGTACTGGAATCTGCAAAGACTCTTTTTATAGGTAGAACTCACATGGAACCATTGCAGGCATGTTTAAACACCCACACATATACCCACATGCACACACACGCAAACACACATTCCTCTCCCTGACATGTGGCTTATCAGTCTTGACCCAAAGTTCTCTGGATAAAGTAAGGGATTCCATAACCATGCTTATTCCAGTCTTGGATTCTCTCTCTGCAGGTTATTACAAACCAGGAAGCCAATTAGCACTCAATGTGATGGTGGTTTTTTGTGACGTGGACAGCTGGCCACTCAAAGATACACTGGGACCACCTGCTCATGGAACATAGGCCACCAAACAGGCACCAGATGGTGACAGCATATGGACATTCCTGATACATTCAGTCACTCTCAACCTAAGCTATGTTTCAATTGGACCCTAAGAAGAAAAGATAGAAATCCCAGATAACTAATATCACAGATAGCCAGTTCTCTTTAAACCTCCTATGTTATGGCTTCTTCTGGGTTAAAGAATCTTTCCTGATCTCTCCTGCCCAGAAGAAATCTGTAGCATGTGGAAATTAAAGACAATTGACTATATGTAGATATGAACAAATAGATATATACACCCATACACACACATGTGTGTGTGTATATATATGTATATACATCTATATGTATATTACCTGCTGATATTCCCTTATGGAAAACAAGCAGGAGGGAAATGTGGGAAAACTAGCTATAGGGAGGATTGAAATAAGGTGGGAGCAAGGGAGGGGAAGGGTAGGAATTGATGGCAAGGGAAAAAAGTGCCAAGGCAACAGGAAGAGCCAGGGCACAAAAGCCTTTTGGCAAGAATCCCAAATTAACTTAGTTTCCAAAGTTTGCTCGTGAGTATAAACATGTTCAAGGGAAGGAACTCAAGAGATTACTGGGTTGTTCAGTGAGTCTGCAGAGATGTTGAAACAGAACTATTTCCATTGATTTGCAGTAAAAAGATTGACAGAACATTGAAGACAGTTTTAAAAGTTCCAGAAAACTGGCTAAATGCTAAAAGCTAGCCCAGCACCAACAGAATGGTTATGAAGGAGAGATCCTCTTGTAATTCTGGGAAATGTCATTTCCATTAGAACCAAGAAGATTCCTTGGATAACTGCCAGAAAGATGGGATGGGAGTGGGAAAGGTTGTTTTGTTTTGTTTTATTCCAGAGTAAAGATTTAATTAGTGTAAGGAATTTTCTCTAGCAGGCATCTCTAACCTTTCTTTGTGTTACAGATACCTTGGACAGTCTGGTGAAGCTTGGGGACCCCTTCTCAGAATAATGTTTTGAATATGTAAAGCAAAATTTGGAGGATTACAATGAAAACTTCTCATATTGAAATACAGTTAACAAAGTACTAAAAAAAAAAAAAAGCAAAAAATCCACACACCTCAGGTTAAGAATACCCACCTCCCCCTGCTCCTTTGATCTATTACAGGTAATCAGTTTGAAAGTTATAAAGCATTTCCTAGAGTATGGCTTGCCCATGATGGTAGAGCAATTAGATGTCAAAGGTAAGATTTAATCCTAATTTTCCTGACTCCAAGGCCAGCCCTCTAACCAAACTCCCTCTATGGAAGGAAGGAGTTGAAATACTCAATTAAATTCAACAACCACCTTTTAAGTACTGTTTGTCTGAGACTGTATTAGGCACTAGGGGATACAAAAACAACAAAATCAAACAGTGATATCAAATCTAAGTTCCTAGCCTAAAAATAGTATTGTCAATGGGTCTAGGTATCATGCTTTAAGTTGACAAGTAAATTGGAAAATCATAGACAGACCATTGTCTCTCTTCTGCCTTTACACTCTAGAATATGGTATTCCTGTCCATGAAGAAACAAAAACAAAACATCAGTCTCCCACTGGTCTGTTAATACAAAGGACCCACTCAAGGACCACATTGAAGCTTGACTTTGACTTGGTTCATGGCAAATGTCTAGTGACTTCTTATGTGGGAATTACTCTCAATTACTCACTCTATTATGCAAGAATGCACAGCACAGTTGGAGGAAGAGGAGAAATCAAAGGAGGAATAGTGGAAAGAATGGCAATTTTGAAGAGAGTAGCCCTCAGTTTAAACTATATACTGCCTGTGTGACTGGGAAAGTCCTTGAACCTTCCTGGATAAAGATCATTTTCTTCATCTGTAAAGTGAGAGGTTGGTTGAAATGATGCCTGTGGTCCTTTCTTATGCAAAATTGAAAATAGATGCCTGGGAGTCAGGAGACCTGGGTTCTAGTCTCAGATTTGACATAGTAGCTTGGGCAACTTATTCACTTTCTCTGGGCGTCTGTTGTCTTATCTGTATAATAAAGAGGCTTGACTGGATGACCTCTATAGTCCTTTTTCTCTTTGACATACTGAATATTTTTTTTTATTCTTAGCTTGAGGAGATGAAAGAAATACTACAGCATGTATCCTAAGTAAATAATCGAAAAATAAAAAAGGGAGATAAAAGGAGAAATGTAACAAAAGAATGCCAAAATGTGACAAATGCCTTTCTCAGCATTATGTCAAACATGTTTACAGAACTGTACAATTAATAATAATAATAATAATAAAAACCCTCTGCTGGAGTCCCTAATTACTATTCCACACAGGGCAGAATATCTCTTCATTATCCCTTTTGGAATGGATTGTGTACATCAAACAGTCAAGATATAAATAAAATATGCCTGCATGCATAATACCCTCACATTAAAGCAGGAGGCAATTAACCTATGATTTCTCATTAATTAAATTAAAATACCCCTCCAAAAATGTCTAAAATCAAAACAGATTTCTTTTTGTGTGTGGAGCTTTTTCCTTCAATGATATGGCATAAGTTACTTTACAAAATTCATCAGTCCAATGAAAAAAAAATGATGTTTCTGATGTTATCATTACCAGGCACAAGTTTACTCGCAAAGCCCTAGTCTCATTTAGCTATTCCCTTTTACAATGGGGGTTTTATTTACGCTTATAAAATGCTTCTTCTTATCACCCACAAATTTACTTCTTCCCCAGGCTCTTCAAAAAAGTGGCCAAGTTCACCAGCTTATTACTTTTCCATGCTATACACATTAGAGTTGATTATTATCTACTGAACTTGCTGAATGACATAAGTTCCCAGAAAAATGACATTGTGCCTCATTATGGGGCTCGACTATTCACCTTGTTGCTTATTTTTAAATGTCACCTTTTCTAAGAGCATCTAAAAGTCCCTTGTTACCCTGGTTTTCTAATAATGTTTAAACTACTAGAGCTATGTCCCTGGGCTCCCCTCCCCAAGTAAAGTGAGTTTTTGCTTTGTTTTGTCAATTCCCAGGCCATCAAGCTCTGTTCCCCTATAACTGTTCTTCTACTCATTCCATTCCACTGAAAACTTGGACTATACCCCTGGGTCCACAGAGAAAAATGAGATCTCTTCAAGAAAATTAGAGATATCAAGGGAACATTTCATGCAAAAATGGGCATGATAAAAGACAAAAAAAATTAGGGACTTTTTGTCTTACCAAATTAGCTATTGCCTTATCTTACTGAGCTCCATGTCTCTGACCCCCCAAACCTGACTCCCAATTTCCAGAACCCCTTTAGGTATTGTTCTCTCCCATTAGAATGTACTTTTTTGTGTCTGGACATAGCAAGAGAGAAGACTCTTTGGAAAAATACCAGTTGAGGTTGAAAAACCCCAGAGTAGAAACCTTAGAAGAACTGGGGAGCAGGAGCCAACAGCTACAGCAACTACCACACAGTTCAGCAACCCTCAGTTTGGGGTGCACCAGACCCATAACCTCTATAATCCCAATGACAGAGAGGACTCTGAAGTATCACCACTCTAGACCCCAAAGATCTGGTAGGAAGGGGGAAAAGGAAAGGAAGGAGAAGAGTGTAACCTCAAGAGGCAGAAGTCCGTATAGGAACCTAAGGTGAGACCAAGCAGATTTGACCACCCTACCCAAAAGGCCAGGATGGAGTGGAACTTATCTTTGGCACAAAGTCCCATTTAATAAACTAAAACTGGACAGATAAAAAAATAAATGAAAATATCAAACTATCAAATATTATAAATCTGCAATTGGGAAGAAACTATGGAACAACTGCAAGCAGACTCAAGCAGGGGTGAGAATGGGAAAAGGATTTTCTATAAAACCAACATGAATACCTAGAAAAAAATGAAGCAAAAGTAAAAAAAAAAAATTAAAAAAATAAAAGCTTTGAGGAAAAAACTGGAAGGAAAATAAATAGCTTAGAAAAAAAAATGATAAGCCTTACACAAGTAATGGACTTTCTGAAAAATAACATGGACCAAACAAAAATCAATAATTCCAGGAGACAACAAGAAATATTAGAACAAAATCAAAAGATTAGAAAAATAGAAGAAAATATAAGATATCTGATATCATAAACCACTGGCCTGGAACAGAACAAGGAAAAACAATTTAAGAATCATTGTATACTCTAAAAACAATTTTTTTTTAAAGCTGGGCACTTTATTTCAAGCAAGCACATATAAAAAAATACCCTGATCTGTTAGAAACAGAAGGCAAAGTGAAGATTGGAGAATCCAGCAATACCCTTTTGAAAGAAACTCCAAAGTAAAAGTTCTAGGAAAGCCAAAATCCAGAGCTCTAATGTCATAGGGAGGAAATAGATACACACATATATGTACACATATGTATGTATGTATGTATGTATATGTATATATTGCAAGGATCCAAAAAGAAACCATTCAAGCCCTAAGTCACCACAAGTCCACATCACATAACACCTGGCAGCTTCTAACATAAATAAGAAATCTTGGAACACAATATTCCAAAAGGAAAAAGAAATAGGCTTACAACCAAGAATAACTTACCTTAAGAAGTTGAGGGTCATTTTTAATGGGAGAGGTTAATGAACCTTTAATGAAATAGAAAAATCTTTAAAGTGTTTTTGATGAAACAACCAGAATTGGGTAAGAACTCTGAAATGCAGGAAAAAAATAGTAACCACAACAAGCACCTCAAAAGATTATGATAAATCCCCAAAGAAACAATTTATGCAAAGGGTAGAAACTGAACCCTCTATATGAATTATTTCTTTTGCAAATAACTGAGGGGAAAAAAGGAAAGAGAAAAATATACCTAATTGAATGAAGAATTCCAGAGTAGCAAGGAGAGATAAGCTATTCTTAAGTGAGCAATGCAAAGAAATAGAAGAAAATAATGGAATGTGAAAAAACAAGAGAACTCTTTAATAAAATTAGAGATATCGGGGCAGCCAGGTAGCACAGTGAGTAAGAGCACCGGCTCCAGTGTTGAGAAGACCTGGAGATCGAATCCTGGGCTCAGACACTTAGCACCCACCCAGAAACACCTGGCTGTGTAATCTTGAGCAAGTTACTTAACCCCGATTGCTTTAAAAATAAATAAATAAAATAAAATTAGAGATATCAAGGGAACATTTCATGCAAAAATGGACAAGATAAAAGACAAAAAAGTGGTAGGGACTTAACAGAAGTAGAAAAGATGAAGTGGCAAAAATAAACAGAAGAACTCTACAAAAAAAGGTCTTAACATCACCAGTAGTCACAATGGGATGATGTACTTAAAAATCTAGAGCCAGACATCCCAGAGAATGAAGTCAAGTGGGCTTTAGGAAGCATTGCTAACAGTAAGGCTAGTCGAGGTGACAGAATTCTAGTTGAACTATTTAAAATCCTAAAAGATGATGCTGTTAGAGTGCTGCACTCAATATGACAGAAAATTTGGAAAATTCAGCAGTGGTCACTGGATTGTGAAAAATAAGTTTAAGAAAAATTATAAAATACAAGTCATTCCCCAATTGATAAATGGTCAAAGGATATGATCAGACAGTTTTCCAATAAAGAAATCAAAACAATTTATAGACATATAAAAATGCTCTAAATCATTATTGATTAGAGAAATGCATATTAAAACAACCTTGAGATGTCAATTTATACCTACCAAATTGGCTAAAATGATTGAAGGGGAAAGTGACAAATATTGGAGAAGACAGGGAAAAATTGGGACATTAATTCATTGCAAAATGATCCAACCATTTTGTAGAGCAATCTGGAATTATGCCCAAAGAGTTATTAAACTAACTATACTCTTTGACCTAGCAATACCACTACTTGGTCTATTTCCAAAGATGATTAGGGAAAAAGGAAAAGAACCTATATGTTCTTTTATAAAAAAATAGGTTTCAAAATTCGCTTTTATAAGATTTTGAATTCCAAGTTTTTTTCTGCCTCTGTTTCCTCCCCATTCCCCAAGAAGGTATGCATCTGCTATAGGCTATTCATGCACAATCATATTAAACATATTTCCACATTAGTCATGTTGTGAAAGAAGAATCACAACAAAAGAGGAAAATCATGAGAAAGAAAAAAAGAGAGAGAAAATAGTGTGCTTCAATATGCATTCAGACTCCACAGTTATTTCTCTGGAGGAGGCTAGCATATTCCATCTTGAGTCTTTTGGAATTGTCTTAGATCATTGTATTGCTGAGAAGAGCTAAGTCTATCAGAGCTGATCATAGCATAGTATTACTGTTACTGTGTACAATCTTCTCCAAAGAATCTATATGTTCTAAAATGAAGAACTGGAAACTGAAGGAACCCATCAATTTGGGAATGACTATACAAGTTGTGGTATATGACTAGGATGAAATATTGTTATGCTATAAGAAATGATGAGCTTGGGGAGGCTAAGTAGCACAGTGAATAGAGCACTGGCCCTGAAGTCAGAAGGATCTGAGTTCAAATCTAGCCTCAAACACTTGACACACTTATAAGCCGTGTGACCTTGGGCAAGTCACTTAACCCCAATTGTCCTGCCTTCCACCCTTAAAAAAAAAAGAAATGATGAGCTCAATGATTTTTGAAAACAATGGAAAGACTTGCATGAAATAATGAAGAGTAAAATAAGCAGAACCAAAAAAAACACTGCATACAGTAAAGGAAATATTGTTTTAAGAGTGACTTTGAGGAAATAAGCTATTTTGTATATTATAAACACCCTACTGAACTATAGAGGACATATGAAGAAAGATACTATCTGCTATCTTGATACTATCTACTATCCAGAGAAAGAACTAATAGAAGTATGTACAGAATAATTTTACATACAGATAGATAAAGATAGATATGACATTTACATGATAATTTGTTGTATATTTGAAAGGAACAGCAAGTTATGCATAGTAGATTTGCAGTTCCATGTACAATAATATTTTTATTGTGCTATGTTATGGAAATTCTTATTTTATTCCATAAATTAAAAATTAATTTTTTTAAAAGAAAGAAAAGATCAGTTTATGTCCAAATCCTAAAGAAAGGCAATGGCTAAAATGTTGAAATTACCAAACAATTGCACTCATTTCACACACCAGCAAGGTTATGCTTAAGATTCTGCAAGCTGGGCTTCAACAATGTGTGAATGGGAATTACCAGAAGAGCAGCTTGGTTTTCAAAGAGGCAGAGACCAAATTGCCAACATTCACTGAATTGTGGAAAAAGCAAGGGAGTTATAGAAAAACATCTACCTTTGCTTCATCGACTACACTAAAGTCTTTTCGTGAATCACAACAAGAAATGGCAAGTCCTCAAAGAGATGGGAATAATTGTCATCTGAGGAACCTGCATGTGGGCGAAGAAGCAACAGTTAGAAATGAACATGGAACAACTGATTGGTTTAATATTGGAAAAGGAGTACAACAAGGTTACATATTGTCACCTTATTTATTTAACTTATATGCAGAGTACATCATGTAAAATGCCAGTTTGGACAAATCAAAAACCAGAATTAAGATTACTGGAAAGAATACCATTCTCAGATATGTAGACGATAGCACTCTGATAGCACAAAGTGCAGAAGACTTAAGAAACCTCTTGATGAGAGTGAAAAAAGGAAAGTGTAAAAGCTGACTGGAAGCTTAAAAGATGAAAAAACTATGATCTTGGCAACTGGTCCCATCACTTCTTGACAAATAGAGGGAGAAGAAATGGAAGTGTCAGATTTTATATTCTTGGGCTCAAAGATCGCTGCAAATGGCAAATGCAATTATAAAATTAAGAGATGCTAGCTCCTTGGAAGGAAAGCTATGGAAAATCTGGACTTCATACTAAAAAGCAGAGATATTACCTTGTTGACAAAGATCCATATGGTCAAAGCTATGATTTCTTCCTCATAGTAGCGTATGGCTATGAGAGCTAGACTTTAAGGAAAGTGAGGCCACAGAATTGACACTTTTGAATGATGTACTAGAGAAGACTTCTGAGAGTCCTTTGGACATCAAGGAGATCGAATAAGCAGTATTTGAAGATATGAATTCAGACTTCTCATTGGAAGAATGAGTACTGAAGCTGAAGCTTAAATGCATAGGTCATATAATAAGAAGACAGGACTCATTGGAAAAGATGCTGATGTTGGGGAAAATTAAAGTAGAATTTAATTCAATTTAAAGTAAAAATAAAAGCAAAAGTAGAAGAAGACAGGAGAGGATGAGATAGATTGATAATGTCATGGAAGCAATGAATATGAGCTTGGACAGACTTCAGGAGATAGTGGAGGATAGAAGGGCCTATTTACTGTGTTCCATGGGGTCACAAAGAGTCAGACACTACTAAACAAATGAACAGCAACAAAAACAAAATACAGTTGATAGCAGCCCCTACTTTCCAGGGATTTTGCGAGTATCAAAGGAGATATTTATAAAGTGTTTTGCAAACTTTAAAGTGTTATGTAAATTATATTACTGCATCTGTGAAGGATATACAAAGACAAATGAAAAATAGTACCCATCCTTTAGGAACTTATACTGTGCTGAGTGATGCAAGTTTTATGCCGATAAATAAATATAATATAAAGCAGAAAATCTAACAACTGAAGGAATTATAGGAAGATTTTCTGTGTGATGCAGTCTAGACTAGGTGTAGACTACTGTTATTTGAAGCCCTCCATAACCAGGTCTTAACATACTATTCCAACTTTATCTTCTATTGTTTCCCTAAATAAACTCTAGCCTCCAGTGAAATTCTTCTTCTCACTCCTTACCAAACATGCTCTAACTTTTCTGTTTATGGATCTTTGTCTATATCATTTTAGAATATCTTCCTCTTCCTGTGTCCTTCACAGTCTGGCTCAAGTCTCATTAATGGCGCCATAAGGCCTTTGAGCATCTGACACCACAGAAGGCTAGGTCTTCTGCTGCTAAATTTCTTCTTGTAGTTTCTTTACCTGGTTCAATGATTTAGCTCTTATGACTCTACCCAAGATCATTTCATGCTATGACTTTGCCTTGCCTGTGAGAATTCTAATTCAGCACTCTTTAACCAACACTTATTTAACTGTTCTCTTTCCCCTGATTCTACCAGATCCACCAAACCCACTATGTGACTTATGGAAGACCCCCTATCACTGGACCTTCCCTACTTTACCAAGTTCATTATTAATGCCCTCATCTTTACAGCAGAAACTTTCTAAAACCTTTACTTCTTGGAGGTGTAATAGAAATTTTAAGATATTCAATGAACTTCCCTATGGGGAGAAAAGAATTGAACTTTTTCCATGTATATCTAAATAGGAGAGTTAGTTGCATGAGTGGAAATTAACAAGTAGATACATTTTTTTAAAAATCAGAAATAATTTTTCAACAATTAATACTGCCCAAAATGTAATGGACTGTTTGATAGAAAGGTCCCTGTCACTAGAAATGTTCAAACAGAAGTTAGATGAACATATGTTGGGGATGTTACAAAAGACATTCCTGATGGACTTATAAATGGGCTCATATGTCCCATAAGGTCCCTTGTAATTCTGAGAGACCATCATTCTTATGATTCTATAATTCAGTGCTGGCCTTTTCCAGCAGCCAAGACACTCTTCTTCCCTTGACCTTTTGACAGTCTCACCACATGAATCCCCAACCCTCTATGACCCCTACTGTCTGCTTTCTCCACTGCTGATTCCAGGGCACAGAACACTGCTGGAGGAAAACTCAGAACCATGCTGACTGGGTCCATTACAAATTCATAATGTCTAACTTCAAGCAGACCATCACTGCTGTGACTGGTTAATCCCTTTATTCATCTCTCTTTGACTGCAGCAAACTCACTTCTGCAGATGTCCTAAAACCTCTCCCTTTAAGCTCCCAGTTCTTCTCTCCTCATTAGTAGATGACTTCCCTTCCTACATTGCTTAAAAGGTTGAGACCATGTATTGGGAGCTTCATCATTTACTGGCCATCTTCATCGTAACATAGTATAGTATCTGTACCTTTCTCTTTATCTTTCCTCTTCTACTCAGAAAATAGCTTGTCTCCTCCAGTCTAAAGCACATGTGTTTTGGACTTCATCCTTTTTCATATCCTCTAGAATCTGCTTCATACAGCTGTGTTCTTCTCTGGCATCTTTGACTCTCTCAAAACTTGAACTATCATGGGGTAGCTGGGACGCCTTCCAAGACACTAACACAGAGAAGTAGGGAAAAGCATGTTCTCTCATTTTCTGCCCAGAGCACCAACCATTTTTCTCAACACAATCCCTGTCATCACCACCTCAGGACCTCATGAGAGCCATGGTCCATTCCAAGGTCTGCCTTTCATCAAGGCAGATTGCCACCAACCTGACAAATTTCTCTATCTACGTGGGCACCAGTGAGCATGAGCTCATTACACTCTCCAGGAAACATAGTTCTGAACCAACGCAATCCCTGTACTTTTCTGCCCTCACTTTCTACTGCACCCTGTGGCAACCTCACTCTATTATTAACAACTCTCTTAGGTAAAGCTGTGATGTGGGAGTGGTAGGAAGCATAGTGAGTGCCACCCTTTCCCCTTTGCCCCCCTCATCCCCAAAAAAACCTACTCCAAAACAAACCTAGAAATTCA
This sequence comes from Petaurus breviceps papuanus, assembly GCF_028583685.1. Lineage (NCBI taxonomy): Eukaryota > Metazoa > Chordata > Mammalia > Diprotodontia > Petauridae > Petaurus > Petaurus breviceps. The sequence continues at coordinate 73,420,495 of NW_027186304.1, read as the reverse complement.
AAGAGGCTAGCCCTAATAAAGTCTTAAGTCAGGAAGTAACTGAAAGAATGAGCAAACAAAAAAAGAATCACACCACAAAGAGCTATTATGGTGACAGGGATACACAAGATAAATATGCAAGCAGACAGGAATAATAACTACCAAGATGCTAGAGTCAGACTCACACATGATGTAGCAGGTACCTCTAGAAAGAAGCAGAGTTCTTGGAAAATGATAGCCCACAAGGCAAAGTATATAGGTTTTACACTCAAGAATAGCTTACCCAGGGGGGCGGAGCCAAGATGGCGGAGTAGAAGCATGACCTTCCCTCCGCTCCGGCTTCAACCTTTTCCAATCCATGTAAAAAGGAGACTCTAAACAAACTTTGGAGGGGCAGAACCCACAAAATGGCACAGAAGCTAACCTCCAGCTGAGGACACCCCAGCAGGCCGGCAGGAATCGGCCAGCCCAGTGCTCTGGGAACCAAGCCCAGCCCCGAGGCTTTAGCCCCAGGGCGGGCCTGACCAGCCACCAGCCAGAGGGACTCCAGATCAGCAGCAGCTGTGGCCCTTTCCAGATTTATCAACACATAGATCTGAAGGACAAGGTGAGAGGCCAGTGCAGTCTGGACTTTGGGACCCAGTAAGTGGGAGTGCATGGCTTTTACCCCCGGGGCACAAAACAGCTGAGATGCAGTGACAGCCAGCCAGCACCACGTGGCAGCTTCAGCTCCTGGCCTGCAAAGTGTAGGGGGATTAAGCACCAGTCTGAGGGGTAATCGCTCTTGCTTTAACCTGCTTGGATCTGGATTGCAGTCTAGGGTGGAGGTCCTGGGGTGTGTGTCCAGCTTGCCAGAGCGTGTGGAGACCTCAGAGAGGGCACCTATCTAATACCTCTGGCAGCTGAGAAAACCCCAGCATTTGGGACGAAATCTCTCCTGTCTGGTGGCAGAGTCCTACTGCGGCAAAAAGCCCAAAAGTCAAGTAATTGAGTGGCAAAATGAGCAGGCAAAGGAAACAAATCAGACAGAAGATTCCAACATTACACTCCTATTTTGGGAACAATAAGGAGCAAGGCATGGAACAGGAGGAAAAGAGGGAAGTCAGAATTCCTGCAGCAAAAACTTCAAAGGAAAATATAAGCTGGTTACAGGCCATAGAGGACCCTAATAAGCAGATAAGAGAAATGGAGGAAAAATTGGGAAGAGAAATGAGAGCAATGCAAGAAAATAATGAAATGAGAGTCAACCGGCTGACTGAAGAAAATAATACCTTAAAAAACAGATTGACTCAAATGGCAAAGGAGGCTCAAAAAGGCAATGAGGAGAAGAATGCCTTAAAAAGTTGAATTTGTTAGATGGGAAAAGAATCTCAAAAGCTCAATGAGGAGAATCATTGCTTCAGAATTAGATTGGAGCAAATGGAAGCTAATGACTTTATGAGAAATCAAGATGCTGTTAAACAGATCCAAACAATGAAAGAATAGAAGGCAATGTAAAATATCCCATGGAAAAAACCACTGACCTAGAAAATAGATCCAGGAGAGATAATTTAAAAATTATTGGACTACCTGAAAGCCATGACCAAAGTAAGAACCTAGAAAGCCTCCTCCAGGAAGTTCTCAAAGAAAACTGCCCTGATGTTTTAGAACCAGAGGGCAAAATAGAGATTGAAAGAATCCACTGATCACTTCCTGAAAAAGATCCCAAAAAGAAAACTCCTAGGAATATTATAGCCAGGTTCCGGAATTCCCAGATTAAGGAGAGAATATTACAAGCAGCCAGGAAGAAAAAATTTGAATATTGTGGAAACACAATCAGGATAACCCAGGATCTGGCAGCTTCTACACTGAGGGATCGAAGGGCTTGTAATGTTATATTCTGGAGGTCAAGGGAGCTGGGATTAAAACCAAGAGTCACCTACCCAGCAAAACTGAGTATCATGTTTCAGGGGAAAATATGGTCATTCAGTGGAATAGAGGACTTTCAAGCATTCTTGCTGAAAAAAACAGAGTTGAATAGAAAATTTGACATTCAGATACAAAAAGCAAGAGAAGCATGAGAAGGTAAACAGAAAAGAAATCATAAGGAACTTATCAAAGTTGATCTATTAACATTCCTACATGGAAAAACAACAATTGTAACTTATGAAACTTTTCTCAGCAGTTGAAGGGATTAGAAATATATATATAATTTGTCTATATATGAGGGTATATGGACATATAATACATATGTGAATGTGTGTATATATGTTTACAGGTATACATAGATAGAGGGCACAGGACCAATTTAACAGGAGGGGATGATATTTAAAAGGTGAAATTAAGAGGTGAGAGGAATATAATGAGAGGAGATGGGGAGAGACAGATTGGGGCAAACTATCTCATACAGAAGAGGTAAGGGAAAATGGTTACAATGGAGGGGAAGAATAGGAAGGCAAAAGGGAATGGGTCAACCTTATTCCCATTGAATCTGGCTTAAGGAGGGAGTGAAAAACAAACTAAATAGGGGATCTCACCCTCCCGGAGAATAGGGGGGAATGGGATGAGAGGGGGGATGATGGAAGGGAGGGCAGGCTGGGGTGGAGGGAAGTTGGAAGCACCCACTTTTGAAAAGGGACGGGATTAAAGTAGAGAATAGAACAAGTGGGAGGTGGGATAGGAAGGAGGGAAATATAGTCAGTCTTTTACAATATATCTACTATGTTATTGTTTTGCATTAGCCACACATGCACAACCTATACTGAACTGCTTATCTTCTGAGTAAGGTTGGGTGACAAGGAAGGAAGGGAAAGAATATGGAACTGAAAGTTTTAAAGTCAAATATATATATATATATATATGTATGTATATGTGTGTATATGTATACAATTACATGTAAGATGGTATTAATAATAGTATATATATATAGTATATATATACACATATATATACTATTATTAATACCATCTTACATGTAATTGGGAAATAAGATATACAGGCACTGAGGCATAGATATCCACTGGAAAAGTCGAAACGGGTATGGGAGAAAATATGGGAGAGAGCAGAATGGAGGAGGGGATATCCTGTGGAACTGCTATTTTGGGGGGGTGGGTAGAGGAAAAACTGGGAGAAAATTTGTAACTCAAAATCTGGTGGAAACAAATGATGTAAATCAGAAGTTAATAAAGCATTTAGAAAAACAGAATAGCTTACCCAGAAAAACTAAGTATAATCCTACAAAGGAAAAATTGATTTTTAATGAAATAGAGATCCTTCAAGGATTCCCAATGAAAAGAACAGAGCTGCAAAGAATAAAGTACAAATGTAGGAGTCAAGAAAAACATGAAAATGTAAAAATGAGAAAACAATCATAAGGGACTATGACAAGGATAATCTGCTTATATTCTAATATTGAGAGATAATATATGCCCCCTCTGATCCTATTTTCAGCAGTTATAGAGGGAGTCTAATGACACAGAAAGCCTGAGATCTATTAGGTTTTGATGACCTTAAAAGAAAAATGGAAACGGTTGAGAAGAGGACTACACTTGGGGTTGGAGGGGGAGGGGAGAAGTTTAGGGAACATTATTTTACATAATCAGGGTACACAATTGAAAGTCTATGCAAACCAGGAGGAAGGGATGGGAGGAGCACCTGACACTTGAATTTCACTCTCATTTGAACTGAACAAAAAATGGAAGAATACATATGCACATTTGGTTACAGAAATGCATTTTACACAACAGGAAAATGGAAGGTAAGCAGGAATAGTGCATTAAGGAAGAGAATAGTCCTAAGCAAAACAAACTCTAAGAATGTCCAAAAATATTTATTTTTTTTTCTCAAATGCTTTATTAACTTCTGATTTACTTCATTCATTTCTGTTAGATTTTAAGTTACAAATTTTCTCCCCGTTTTTCCCCTACCCACCACCCCAAAATAGCAGTCCCACAGGACTCCTCCTTCAATCTGTTCTCTCCCATATCTTCTCCCATATCCCCTTCGACTTTTCCAGTAGGGCATGGTGGATCTTTATGGCCCAGTGCCTGTATATCTTATTTCCCAATTACATGTAAAATAGTATTAATAATAGTATATATTTGAGTATTTGATTTTAAAACTTTGAATTCCAGATTCATTCCCTTCCTCCTTTGTCACCCATCCTTACTGGGAAGATAAGCAATTCAGTATAGGTTTTACATGTGTAGCTAATGCAAAACATTACCATAGTACATATATTGTAAAACACTGACTATATTTCCCTGCCTCCTATCCCACCTCCCACTTGTTTTATTCTCTACTTTGATCCTGTCCCTTTTCAAAAGTAGGTGCTTCCAAATTCCCTCCCCTCCAGGCTGCCCTCCCTTCCATCATTCCTCTCTCATCCCCTTCCCCCCTACTCTCCGGTAGTGAGATACCATATTTAGTGTGTATGTTATTCCCTCCCTAGCCAAATTCAATGAGAATAAGGTTGACCCATTCTCTTTTGCCTTTCCATTCTCCTCCATTGTGACCATTTTCCCTTTCCTCTTCTTTATGATATAGGTTACTCCATTCTGTCTCTCCCCATCTCCTCTCTCACCTATTAATTTCCCCTTGTAAATATCATCCCTTGCTATTAGATTAGTCTTGTGCCCTCTATCTATGTATACCTGAAAACATATATACACGCATTCACATATGTATTCATAAGCCCATATACCCTCCAATATAGACATATATAAATATATCTATATACATATAGATAGATAGATAGATAGATATTGATATATACTCCCTTCAACTATTTTCATACTGAGAAAAGTTTCATCGGTTACAATTATCATTTTTCCATGTAGGAATGTTAATAATTCAACTTTGATAAGTTCCTTATGATTTCTTTGCCCTGTTTACCTTCTCGTGCTTCTCTTGCTTCTTGTATCTAAACGTCAAATTTTCTACTCAACTCTGGTTTTTTTCATCAAGAATGCTTGAAAGTCCACTATTCTACTGAATGATCATATTTTCCCCTGAAACATGATACTCAGTTTTACTGGGTAGGTGATTCTTGGTTTTAATCCCAGCTCCTTTGATCTCCAGAATATCATATTCCAAGCCCTTCAATCCCTCAGTGTAGAAGCTGCCAATCCTGGGTTGTCCTGATTGTGTTTCCACAATATTCAAATTGTTTCTTTCTGGCTGCTTGTAATATTCTCTCCTTGATCTGGGAATTTCAGAACCTGGCTATAATATTACTAGGAGTTTTCTTTTTGGGATCATTATCAGGAGGTGATTGGTGCATTCCTTCAACCCCTATTTTGCCCTCTGGTTCTAAAACATCAGGGCAGTTTTCCTTGAGAATTTCTTGGAGGATGATTTCTAGGTTCTTTTTTTTGATCATGGCTTTCAGGTAGTTCAATAATTTTTAAATTATCTCTCCTGGATGTATTTTCCAGGTCAGTGGTTTTTCCCATGAGATATTTCACATTGCCTTCTATTCTTTCATTTGTTTAGATCTGTTTAACAGCATCTTGATTTCTCATAAAGTTACTAGCTTCCATTTGCTCCAGTCTAATTCTGAAGGAATGATTCTCTTCAATGAGCATTTGAGATTCTTTTTTCCATCTGGGAAATTCAGCTCTTTAAGGCATTCTTCTCCTCATTGCTTTTTTGAACCTCTTTTGCCATTTGAGTTAGTCTATTTTTTAAGGTGTTTTTTTTCCTCAGTCAGGCTGTTGACTCTCATTTTATAATTTCTTGCATCGTTCTCATTTCTCTTCCCAATTTTTCCTCCACTTCTCTTATCTGCTTCTTAAGGTCCTCTATGGCCTGTAACCAGCTCATATTTTTCTTGAAGCTTTTGGTGCAGGAATTCTGACTTCACTGTCTTCTTCCTGTTCCATGCTTTGCTCCTTTTTGTCCCCAAAATAGGAGTCTAATGTTGGATTCTTCTGTTTGCTTTACTTCTTTTGCCTGGTCATGTTGCTCCTCAGTCACTTGACCCCTGGGCTTTTTGCCACAGTAGGACTCTGCCACCAGACAGGGGAGCTTCCATCCCAAACGCTGAGGTTTTCTCAGCTGCCAAAGGTATTAGTTTGGTGCCCTCTCTGAGGTCTCCACATGCTCTGTCAAGCTTGTCACACACCCCAGGACCTCCACCCTATGTCACAATCCAGATCCAGATGCAAGAAGGTTAAAGCAAGAGCGATTAACCCTCAGACTAGTGCTTGGTCCTGCTACACTCTGCAGGCCAGGAACTGAAGCTGCCATGTGGCAGCGGTTGCACCGTGATGCCTCAGCAGCTTCTTGCCCTGGGAGAAGAGGCTGACATACTCCCAACTACTGGATCCCAAAGTCCACACTGCACTGACCTCTCACTTTGTCCTTAGCATCTATGTGTTGATAATTCTGGAAACGGCCACAGCTGCTGGTGATCTGGAGTCCCTCCAGCTGGTGGTTCATCAGGCCCGCCCTGTGGCTAAAACCTCTGGCTTGCACAGGGCTGGGCTCAGCTCCCAGAGCGCTTTGCTGGCCGATTCCTGCTGGCCTGCCAGGCTCTCCTCAGTGGGAGGTTAGCTTCTCTGTGTCATTTTGTGGGTTCTGTCGCTCCAAAGTTTGTTCAGAGTCCCCTTTTACATGAATTGGAGGTGGTGGGAGACGGAGCCATGCAGAGGTCCTGTTTCTACTCAACCATCTTGATTCTATCCCCCCAAAAATATTTCTAATGTAGCTTTTTCTATGGTGGCAAATAATTGTTGCTCATTAATTGTGGAAATACTAAACAAGTTGAAATATATAAAGGGGTTGTAACACTATTATGCCTTAAGAGATAATGAAGGGATGATTTCAGAGAAACTTGGAAAGATTCCTATGTACTGATACAGGGTGAAGGAAACAGAACCAGGAGAATAATTTTTCCAAAGATTGCAATATTATAAACATTAACAACTTTGAAAAACTTAGCAACTCTGATCAACATAATAACCAACCACTATTCCAGAGGCTTAATGATGAAGCATGTTATCTATCTCCTGATAAAGAAGTAAAGGAATCAGAGTCCAGAAATGTCTTCCTCTCACATTTCTTCCAACTTCTAATGATCACTGAAACCTAGTTTTCTGTTGAAGACACATTTTTTGTCAAATTGTGTAAAGCAGGCTATTCTTTCTTTCCCATTCCAGATATTCAGGGTCAGGAGGGAACATTTGACATCCTCCATGATCCCTTCTGCCATGTTTTCAGATCTCTCTGCCACTATAATTAAGCAATCACATTCAGTACAATGAGTTCACTCCCTTCGCAAGTCTCTATACAACTTCTTCTCTCCATTCACACCTACCATTCTACTGCAAGCCTTCATCACCTATCAACATGACTCTTACAATAAACTTATATTTGGTTCTTACCTCAAGTCTCTTCCCCAATCCAGTACAGCCTGGATCCCCTTGCCAAAGCGACTTTCCAGAAGCTCGGGTTTGCTCAAGCTCCCCTCTCCCCTCCCTACTTGATAAACTCTAGTGGTTTTCTATTTCCTCCAGGATCACATATATAGTCCCCTGGAATTTAAAGATAGTGATAACCTGCTGCTATCCTCCCTTTCCAATCTTCTTACATTTTGTTCCTTTCTCCATACTCTACAATCCAGCTACACCAGTCTGTCTACCTGCTATGACTCTCACATCCCATTCCATCCCCATATCATTGCCTTTGCACTAGTTCTCTCCCATGCAAAGAATGCTCTCCTTCCTTACCTACATTTTTTAATTTCCTCAACTTCCTCTAAGACTCAGCTCAAATCTCAGCTTCTAAGTAGGAGGTCCTTTCTGCATTTATCTTATATGTACCAAGTTATTTACATGGCATCTCTCACATTATAAGTGAGCTCCTTGTGGGCAGGTACTGTGTTTCCCTTTCTTTTTACCCTCAGATCTTATCACAATACCTGATATCTCATTGGCACTTATTAAATGCTTGTTAAGTGAATGAATCCAGTCTTCATTTAAAAACTTCCAGTGACTGGGGCAGCTAGGTGGTGCAGTGAATAGAGCACTGGCCCTGGAGTCAGGAGGACCTGAGTTCAAATCTGACCTCAAGCACTTAACACAAAACCAGCTGTGTGACCTTGGGCAAGTCACTTAACCCCAATTACCCTACCTTCCTCCCTCCAAAAAGAAAAAAAAAACAACTTCTAGTGACAAGGAATTCACTTGGGGAAACCTATTTCACTTTTGGATACCTCTAAAATTGTTAGGAAATTTTTCCTTACATTGTGCATAAAGTTGCCTTTCTCTGTTTAGTTTTTGTCACCAGATTTCTGTTCTACAGGGTGAAACAAAGAAAATCTGGTTCTTCTGTCATGTGACAATCCATTAAATATTTGAAAACAGTGTTGTTCCTTTCCATTCCCCATCCCCAGTCTTCTCCAGGCTAACCATCTTAAGTTTTTTGACCAGTCCCCATTTATCAGGGTGTCTGCTCCCCTACCATTCTGGTCTCTCCTTTGGATCTGCTTCAGTTGGTCTTTAAAATGTAGTAACCAGAACTATTGGACATATATAATGCAGGTGTGATCTGAATAATCAGATCCAGATGTGATCTAATATGGATAGAGTACAGCAAAACACCTGCCTTGTACTGGAAAAGCACTTCTGTTAATGAAGCCTAAGACATCATTTGTTGTTCTAGTTTTTGCCTACCATATCTCATTTACTCACATTAAGATTGTAGTCAACCAATCAGTTAAGAGAATCAATTCTCTTTTTGTGTCACTATCAAACTTCCAGGATATTTGGGCAGCAACTGCCTCCCTTGCTATATTTCTATCAAGACATAGCATGGGTCAGCAGAAAATGTTGGATTTCTTATTGTACAATTTGGTATTGTAGTAGATAGGGCAAGAGACTTAATAAAGTCAGCAGACCTGAGTTCAAATCCTGTCTTTATATGCCTAATAGCTATGAGACCCTAGGCAAGTCACTTAAATTCTTTTGTTTTCTCATCTGTAGAATAATAATACCTAATTTAAAATAATAATACCTACTTCATAAGGCTGTTATGATGGTCAAAAGATGAATTAAATAAAGCACTCAGCAAACCTTTGTATTCTTAGTGCTCAGAACAGTGCCTGGTATAGTGCTTAATAAATGCCTATTAACTGACTCATTGAATTTCCTCTACAACATCATAAGCAAATGGTATTCATTCTTCCTGTAAAGATCTCTGGTAATAAGAGGGGCTTTGTAATTATTAATTATTGTAATTATTTCTACCTTTGTGACTTTCATCAAGTCATTTTATCCCTGTGGACCCCAGCTGGTTCATCTATAAAATGAGGGGCTAAGTCTGACTTAGATGCTAAGATACGTTGATCTCTAAGGTTCTTTCCAGAGGTAAATCCTATAATCCATACCCTTCTAATTCCACACTAATCTGGCCTACATTCTATAGCAACTGCTCTTTTAAAGGTTATCAATGACCTCCTTCTTCTGGCCAGATTCAATGGTCTTCATCCTCAGTAACTCAAATTACATTGTTGACTATTTACTCCCTTCTGGATTCCACATGATAACACTTTCCTAGGATGATTCTTGTTGCTTTGTATCAGATGACTGTGGTTGTAGTCTTGTCTTTATGCCTGCATTTCTTTGTACATGCTATTTTCCTCGCTTTTTTCATCTCTCCACATGCTCTCCACGTCACATTGGTCTATCACCAATGTCTATTGCCTTCATACGTACAAAGGGCTGAACAATGACTAATTTGTGTCATAAGGCCAGAAACAGCTATATCTTTGCCAATACTTTCTGAGGTTACTTATGCCAGAGGTCGTAGGACTTTTGTAGTCAGGGTCCCCAAGACTTTACATTATATCTGCTCAACCAGTCTTTCAAGGACCACAGCAACTCAGATAAATTATATCATTTAAAAGTACTGAGTGGAACATACCTACTCAAGATCCAATTCATACCAGGCCAAGTGAATTTGTCTTATTTCCCCTAAAATAAAAATTAGCAAGGATCTTCTCATATATCCACCAATGAGGAGGGTAAGGAACAGAAAACTCATTCAGGGACAAATTATATACCTAAATTAAAGGATGAAGATATATGTATATGTATGTGTGTGTATGTTTATACACACATAAATATATTATAAACACATGAGAAAAATATAGATAAATTTTATTAGGACATCACCCTAATACTGTATTTTAGAGAACTGAGAGAATAATTATCATATTAATCTAAGTATAGGTCACTCTCAAATATAGCTCCATCCTTAAAATGAGAGTTCTTCAAAAGGAAAGTAATTCATAATTTTACACTAAAAATAGAATGTTGTTATACTCTGAATTCAGATTTTATCCATGCCTAATCTGGGAAAAACTGGAGCCCAAATTCTAACCAAAATGGTAACTTCATGACTAATCTTTCCAAAGGATTGATAGGATATTAAACACCATTTAATATGCCAGGGTGAAATTGTTGCAGATCCAATCCAAGCCTTTGAGAAACTCACTAAACATGTATTTAAACAATTGATTCTGTCATGTGCATTCTCACAAGTCCCTGAAGAAGTATTTTCCTGACAGGATACAATAGTATTGGAGGAGGTGCTTGGTACTTGGATTCCCCAAGGCAGTATTTACAAGATCAGGCCAATGGTCTCTGCTTATGTCTTTGTTCTAAAAATGAAGATAAGAAGGATTTGAGGTAAGGTTTCCTTTTATTCGTAATTCCTCTTAATACTACATTTAAATAAGCAAGGAACAATAAAGACACGTTTTGACAATGCAATGTTTTATAGCAAACAAAAACTCTAAATGAAAGGCTAAAATGATGTGTTAATTTCTCCTTTACTGTAGAGGATAACTGTAATTCACACAGGATGCTAAGGATGGGAACGCATAAGACTAGTCATGATATGACTAATTTATTATAATTTATTAATGAACACACTAAAACTTGTAATGAAGAATATAATACAACATAATGCAAATGACTATTGTCTCTTTGCCATAGTTGACTTGGGAACCCAGATATGCCACCAATACTCAAAATCTTTCAGTAGCTGTTTTGTCAGAGCTATCTTTGAGACTGTAGTACATTCTTAGAAAAATCCTCTTTCAGGGCAAATCAGCATGCATTTTCGTATTGGAAAGAGCCCAAAGTCATATAACAGATGATAATTGTGGCAAATAATAATAGCTAACATTTATGTAGTGTGTATATTATCTAATCTTCACAATCTTTTGAGATGGGTACAATCATTGCCCACATTTTACACATGAGGTAAGTGAGCCTCAAAAGGTCAAATGACTTACTTAGAATCATTCAGCTAGTAAATGTTCAGAGTCACATTTGAATTCAGGTCTTTCTGACCCTAAATGCGATGCTCTAACCAACGCACCAACCTGCCTCAGGTAAGATGTGTTAAATACATTCAATATTTGTGGCATGTCAAAAAACAAAGTGAGACTGATTTTCTCCTGTGACATAAGTGAAAATCAGAAAGGGACCTTCAAGAAATGTTAAGGAAAGAGCATCACTGGACTGTGTCTACAACCTTTCATAGTGACTACTTTGATTACAAGCATTTTTTATATATAAGTTCTAGGATTCTTTTTTTATCATAATAATATAGACCTAGATTTTGAAGGGACCTCAGAGACCATTTAGTCTAACTTCATAATCTTATAAATGAGGAAGTTGAGTTCCAGTGAAGTAAAGTGACTTGATCAAAGTCACACAGATAGTAAATGTCAGAAGCAGTTTTTCAAATCAAGTCTTCTAACTTTCTTTCTGCTATACAAAAAAATCAGTCTCATTAGCTTATAGACACATGTGTATTGGTTGGTTGGAATGGACCCCAGAGATTATCTAGTCAAATTCACACCTGATGTACATACAGATGGATCTTTTCTAAAAATACCATCGACAATGAGTAGATGTCTAATGCATCAGTGTTCATTCCTAGCTCCCTCCCTTCCTAGGTGGAATCCCAGGCAAGTCGTTTAATGCCTCTGAGATTCAGTTTCCTCATCAGTAAATTGATTATCTCTAAAGTCCTTTCCAACTGTAACTATATGACACATTACCTTCTGGCTATTTTGAATGGAGAAATATCAATTCACCCCCACCAACTTTCTCCAGAAAAATAGTTAGCATAGAAAAGGTCATTGATGAGCTCTGTGACTAAATGAAAAAAGCAGCTTTCTGTCATTAACAGGGTAAGAATCCTTTGATTTACGCTGGCTTATTCCTTAAAAAGGATAAGCACTCTTGAAGGGAAACAAGTCACCATGAAATAAAGCATGGAGTTTAGAAATAGAACCTAAGGCATTCCCTTTTCAGGTTTGTCTAGGCAAGATATAGGCTATTCACCATGTAATTCTCCTTCAAGTCACCATTTCCTGCTCCTGGGAAAGTCCGTCCACTTTTGCTGCAGTCTAATATGGAAGTCCAAAGGAGACAAAGTACAGGAAAAAAATTGGTAGAAGGAACAAACTATTTCACAACTCACTTTTATGGATGACAAATGCTACTCTGCAAACTGTCCATCTTTCCAAGCCCCAAGCTATAGGATTTACTGAATATAATGTCAATGTACAAGGCCTTCTCCATGGGAGGTGCCCTTCAGATACTTGTACCAAAGTCCACACCTTCAAATCTGTCCAAATTCATTGTAAGGGAAAATGGAGTAGAGAATTCATCAAGCTGATGAGGGGCACCCAAACACTCTGTTACCTCTCCATACGCTAGCTGACTAAATGAATAGTTTTAATTTCAGAGTTCATTTCATTCTTTCCCAGACAACTCTACTCAGAATGTTTTGTATATTGCCAGGAAGAAAAAGGTTGAATCTTAATAAAAAGATACACATAACTTTCCTTGAAGGATAATGATATTTTATGGGTTCTGGTACCTTTTAAATCATTAATGAACTTTATAGCTAAATACAAATATGGATATAAACAAAAAATAATTCCTATAAATGGAGAAAAAGATTTCAATACTAACCGTGAAAATTCTTTACTAACACCCATCTTAATATAAAATGACTATTAGGATCCTCTGTTCTCGAAGTGATAGCAGAATGAAACCTTTAGCAGGCCTCTTATAGCTAGAAATGTTTAAAGTAGTCTGGGGATTACACTGGACCTGAAGAGTGACTTTTCGTATTTTTTTTAACCAAGGCAGCTCATTAAATCCCACATTAAGTATAGAGGTGTGGCAATATACACTAGTTTGAGTATAATCTGATGAAATCACATATCTCCTTTCCTCTGTCTTCAAACCTCTCCCATACACATATACTCACTTATGGTAGACTGATTAGCATCTTGCTTCATTGAGAATTTTGAGTCCGCATGTCATTAAATATATTATTTCTTCCACTTCTGTTCTTCAAAATCTCACAGCTTGTTTGTAGTCATAAGAAAATTTGTCAGATATTTCTCCTGAAATCAAAATATATTCTGTAATATTTCATTGACTTAGAAGTGCAATCATAAAAAGGAAAATGAAGCTAGATTGGGATAATATTCTTAGGGAATATATATGCTGGCTTCTAGTTGCTGAGACCTTCTCTTCTAACCAAAAATACTTATTTCATAGTGTCATTCTCGAGTTTTGCTAAAGATCAGTACTGTACATATTGTGTTCAGATATTGATTCATTTTTGTCCTTGTGTACCCAGAACCTAACACCATTCTTTGCACACAATAGGCTCTCAGTCAATATTTATTGAATTAAATTGACCTATCATTTCCAGGATCTACCTTTTCTCTCACTGAAAAAATTAAGATAATATTTCCTTGTATATAATTTTCTGGTTCTCCCATTTTTGTAGTTTTTCAAAACATCATAATTTCATTAATGGTCCCAGAGCAGATGTAAAAAAAAATGCACTTTTTTCTCAGATGTAATTTTCTGACACCTCTCCCTTTGCAAAACTTAATATTTCATCAGTAATCTTAAAGAAGATAACATGCACAATCTTCCTTTTTATGGAGGACTATGGGTATGAAATGTTTCACATTCTATGCATTATGATCAGTGTGCTGGTTGGTTCTGATGAAATATTATTTTTTTAACTCTTGTTACAAGAGAAGTTTTCCTGGGCAGGGGAAGGTGAAGAATAGGGTGAGGAATCAGATATGAATGGGAAAGAAAACCAAAAATATAAATAAAACTTTAAAAAAGAATAGTTCTTCCATCAGAACTTCAAGTTTCTTCATTATTCTTGCATAGAATTTATTTGGACCTCAGGACTTGACCTGAAAGCAGCAAGGTAATCTCTTATAATCTCCTCATTGTTCATAGGTTTCAGAATTCCTTAAAGATGTTCTACCCTTTCCAGTTTGAAGACTATTGTCATCAAAGGACAGTTATCCCTTGATGAAAAGGACAGAAGCAAAATAGGAGTTTAGTTTCTACATTTTGTGTATCTGTTAATATCACTTGATCTATGCTTATGAATAGTTCACTTGCACATTGTTTCCCTCACTTGACTGTGCCTGTCAGAAAAAGGACTGTCATTTGCCTTTCTTTGTATCTCCAGCAGTTAGCAATTGTGTCTGGCATATAACAAACACCTAATAAATGTTAGATGACTAACTCCAAATAGTAGGCATGAGCCTTAATAAACTCAGCAAACCTTTATTAAGCATTTACACTTTGCAGGGCACTCCGTTAGGTGGTAGGGAATCATAGAGGAGATGCAGCATAATCATGACCTCAAAGAGTTCACAATGCAGTAGGAGTTTGGGCACATGAAAGCATAACCCTAATTACAATGAAATAAATTTATGAGAAAAATAAAACAGAGATGAGGGATGAGAGTTTGGAGGAGGATGTGAACACATCTAGATTGGTGTTTAGGAGGAATTCACATAGGAGATGGTTCCTGAGCTGATCTGTGATGAAAGCTGAAGTGTTCTACCCATGGAGGCAGAGAAGGAAAAGTCCATAGGAATAGGTATAAGAAATGGCCTGTGTAAATACAAGTAGGTGGAAAGGACAGAATATTGAAGGCTAGGAGTAAGTTGTGTAAATGGTAGTAACATGAAATAAGTCTGAAAAGCTAGCTTAGAACTAGATTATAGAGGGCCTTGAATGCCAAGCTAAGAAGTTTCATTTTATCCTATAATAATGCTCAAGAGCCATTAAAGATCTGTTTTGTTTTTTTAACCAAGGAAGAGACATCATCATCTTCATTATCAATAACATTTATATAGCACTTCAAGCTTGCCAAACATTTTATAAATATTATCTCATTTTATTAATAATAATAATAGCTAACATTTATATAATGCTTTAAGGTTTTCAAAGTACTTTATAAATATTCTCTCATTTGATCCTCACAACAATCCTGTGAAATAGATGCTATTATTATCCTTATTTTACAGATGAAGAAACTGAGGCCAAAAGAGTTCAAGTGACTTTTCCCCAGTCAGAGCTAGTAAATGTCTGAGATTGGATTTAAACTCAAGTCTTCCTGTCTCCAAGCCCACTGCTTTTTCCCCTCTGTCACCATATGCATGATCCTACCTATCAAATGGAAAGGTTACTTTGTGACTCCATCTGATTGTCTAGCCTACATTTCTCCATCTTTCCCAAAAGAATAAATAGGAAACTTCATCAAATGCTTTCTTTTGGAAGATGGAGAAAATAATGAAGGATACTGCTATTCTGGACCTGATTCTGACCTCTAAGTGGGAAACAATTGGTAGAGAAGAGATGAAAGGATTCCAAAATTGACTGAAAGAAGACAAATTTCAGTGTTAAAGAATGGGAAGACTCATAGTCTGGGAGTCTAAAAGAAAAGTGGGCTAAAAAGGGAAGGGAACCTCTAAAGAAAGAAATTCTCTTGTCATAATAACAACTGATTCTAGTGAGAAGAAAAAATGTGTGGTGTCTAAAATATTACTATGGTTGGAACAAGAGGCTTAGAGGCCAACTTTGATTGAAAAGAGACAAGTGGAAGAGATTAATATGAGTGAAAACTACTGACAGTGAAGGTAAATGAAAAGAGTAGTAAGGTCCTATATCAGGAAGGCAAAAATCAGTAGGAGATGAAGCTGGCAAAAAAAAATAAAGATAATAATAAATTAATTTAACTGTTTCTGAAAGGAAAAAGAAGAATAAACCTTTCTTGGGAAGATGATATGAAACAAGAAAAGAGAGAACTACTTAACTACTGTTCAGTTCTTCAACACAACTCGTTCCCTGCAAAGGAGAAAGATCTTCCTGTAGGAAGTATTTTTTTAAGTGATAAAAATTTAGAATTCAAGACAATTTGTCAACAAATATTTATCAAGTACATACCACCTGCCATTGTTGGCATTGTGGATGGTCAGCCTTTAAGCTAGGGAGACTTGGGCTGATACCTAACTTTTGACATATGGCTGCATGATCCTGTTCATGGCACATAACCTCTCACTACTGTAAACAACTCTCTAAGACCAAAAATAGTAAGCAAGCAGGTACCAATTTGCTTTGGCAGAGGGAATTCCTCAATGGGAGTTTCCTATAGCAATGGAATCATAGGTCTAGTCCCTATCCCTATGTTACCCTAATTGTGCTAGGCAGCTCAGGATACAAAGATAAAAATGAAACAATCCCTGCCCTCAAGGAGCTGATGTGCTAAGGGGAGGGAGGAGAGCAAGCATGCATAATAGAGGGAGTCCCAAAAGTCTTAAACTGTTGAAAATTAAAATGCACTAAGATATTAAAGGGTAAAACCATACTAAGATTCTTGATACACCCCATATATAAGTACAGCTCATGTTCTGGTACCACTATCCCAAGCCTCCATTTGCATTGGCCACGTGGCTCCCCATAGGGCAACGACTACTCCCCCCACCCAGAGTCCTAGAGGATCCTGAAAGGTTGGGGGTTTTTCTCCAATATTATAGTTGATATTCACTAGTGTATGTACCCCCTCCCCAGATGATTATCAGTTAATATCACTTAGCCAGATTTAATTGGCTTTTAGAAACAGGTATTTATTATGGTGCTCTGCTTGGTCTAAACTATCCCCCCAAACCACCGCCACACTCTCCCACAAGTGTACACAGAGTCCAAGGAAAAATGAGTTCAAACTCAGGACACCTGAGGCAAATAGAACAATAGAATTCCTGGGAGAATTTCTTCTGGAGTCTTTAAGGTGTTCCCTTTAGGTGCATGGTAGCTTCCTGCTTGTTCTAGAACTTCTTGTTCTAGAGTCCTGAAGCTGCCTTTTATCTCAGGGTATCTAGCTTGTCTTCAACTCCTGCTTCAGTCACTGCTATTCCAGGGATACTGCTCAGACCCCAATGAGAAATGCACATTTCTGGACCCTTCAAAGTTCACAGGGTCATCCTCTAGGCAAGCTAAGGAAGTGAGTGGTTTTTTGTTTGTTTAGTTTTGGTTTTGGTATTTTGTTGTTGCTGCTGTTTAGAAGATGGAGGCACTGCATTTACCCTTCCAGAGCAATTATTTCTCCCGGTTATGTTGGAGCTGCTTTTTTCCTCTAAGCCACCAGATACACAAAGGCCAGTTTCTGAACTAGCTTGCTTTATTATTATTTTTTTTAATAGCAGACTCATAGGGAATGACAGGGCAAGTGCTAGTTTAATTCCTTTAATTAACTGATTGACTCAGTAACAATGTCCTCAATTGATAAAGTTATTATGGCTAAAGAATGAGAGATAGACAATAGATCAATAGATAAGGGGGTGGATGGAGGGATGGAACACTTAAGTATTTTTTATGTATCAGGCACTGTGCTAAGTATTGCTATCCTTCATTTCAAAGAGGATCAATGATATCACAGGGTGATGTCTTGACTTGATTGTGAATTGGATTTAAGTGAGGCAGAGTGCCACAAAATTGTCAGCCTCACCGTCTCTTCCAAACTCATTGAAACACAGTGGCAAGACAAAAGTCAATACAGCTGGTGATGGGCTGGGATGCAGTGAATGAACTTGGCGTCTTCAGGATCTGACCAAGCTCTAAGCATTCCACAATGCCATCTGCAGTTATCTTCATGGCCATTGGAACAAATTGTTCTCTTCTACCCATTTCAAGGGAGGAAATCTTCACATGCTTGTGGCAAACATCTGTCTAAATCACCTACAGGTTTGAGGTCTATCAGTTACCCTCAACCTGGTTTAGCCCATCTGCCAAGATGCTTTTACCAGTGTGTAGTCATTGTACATGGATACCAAAGGTTGATGAGCAGCCCTGTAAAGGACTTGGGAAGCTCTCATACCAGAGGTGTTATTCCTCCCTGAACATCCCATACATGCTACTATGTACTAGGGATAGAAATGTGACTTTTCATGTCATCAAGGAGCTTACATTATGATGGAAAAATAACACATGGAGGGAGGGCTATCATGCTGTGGAGAAGGCAAGGAAATGGCATCAAGTCTTGGCAGGATAAAACAAAAGCTCACCTATTGGGCTACAGGTCTGTAATGGCAAGCAAACTAGTTTCAGCCATTCAAGTGCCTTTGAACCTCATCTTTGATTGTGTCAAGTTTTTGTTGGAAACAGTATACATTGCATTGCCCTTAGGGAACAACATAGGACTAAGGGAGTTTGGAGACCTTCCCTGCCCTGAATAGGCCTGTAGTCCTGCAGTGGGAGGAGCTTGCTGAAAGAGTGGAACAGGAAGGAGAAGAGCAGATAAAAGCTCAAGCACAAACTGGGACCAGGTAGAGCTAAGAGAGAGAATTTTGTGATGTCAGCACTCTGACTGTTGATTTGTGTTAGTGTTACTTTGTCAGACAGAAGCACTCTGTTGATTTGTGTTGATTTCTCAGACAGAAAGTGAATTGAGATGATAGTGCTGTCAATATGTTTAAATATTGTTGTAACCCTGTTGAGCTTTGTTTTCCTAGAAACAGAAACTGTGAAGAGCTTGAGGTGGAGCAGTACCCATGAGCTGCGATATGGAACAGCAGTGAAGGGCTGCCTACCTGTGGATCCAGGCAACAGTAGGGTGAATCCAGGCAAGAGCAGGTAAAGTGGAAGAGGAGCCATAGTTTGGAAGTCAGCCTTAAATTAAGATGAAAGGAGACTTCACTTGGGTACTCAGTGTTGACTGAGTAACTTCCTGTGACCTAGGGGTGGATGGCCCTTGTGCTTTCCACTACCTCTTAAGAATGACTGACTTACAGATGATTATAAGCCAGACTGGAGTCAAGATGAAAGAAGACTTGATATAGCTACTCTATTTTTATTGAGGAGATTGTAACTTATTAAATGATATGTTTTGCTTAAGACTGTTGTGCAGAGAATAAGAGCAAGCTGAGACCTGGGTTCAAGGTAAATTTAGGTGTGGATTTATTGATTAAGTGCATGACTGCCTGGAGTATACACTCAAATCAGGCAGCCCTGAATTGGGGTACATACAGTGCTTATAAGGGCTAAAACCACAAAAACCACTATTGGGAAGGGGAGCTAACATAAGCAATGACATACAGAAGGCAAGAAAAGCTGTTGGTTTGATCTACAGATCAGGGGTAATGACACAAGGGAACAAGGGTGCAACTTTCCTGGAATAAGGGGGTTCCTTCCAGAGGAGGGAAGAGGGTCATTGGGTAATGGGGCAGGCTAGGGTCATGTTCTGAGTACAGGGTGGTCTCTTCTTAAGATAAACTTTAGATAAACTTGTACCATAACCCCTGGACTAATCCTTGTACATAGTGATGATATACAGAATGCTAATTCAGGAAGCAGGTGGTTAGGGGACTATGTCTTGGGCAATACCCAAGACTATGCCTTAAGCTGTTTCAAGCTATTACAGGTTGTAGGATAGAGACAAAGACAAATATAAAGGGGCTTCATGGTGGGCTCCAAATCAGGTGGCATGTGACTTGGGTTTGGGCACAACAAGACTATGTGGCCACCTTATTAATAAATTGTTATGTTATGTTCTTGTGAATGTTGTGCCTTAGTTTCTTGAATGTTTTGCTTTAGTTTATTGCTGAATAAATAGAGAGTTCAGTATACTATGCGATAAGATCCTTAAAGTTAGTCACAGTAGCAGTCCTCAGGAGAATTGCTTGTGATTGGTTTTGCAAGATCTCAGGGACAGAGTCTAGGATAATGAAGAGATAATATTGACAGATTATGGTCTCCTTGAGAGCTGAGTCTGTATAATCTTTGCTTTTTATCCTTAGTACCTAGAACAGTGCCCAGCCCATAGTCAGTGTTTAATAAATATTTGTCTGATTCATTAATTGATTGATTTAGTGTAGGTGTTTGTGAGAAAGGTGGCTATCTAATATTGGAATACTACATTCACTATGCCCATTCCCATGTCTGGCCATAGAGAATGTACTCTCTTCCCTAGATATCAGGTAATAGTGGTGTGATTTTATTACACATGGTATAAAGTTTTCCTTACCTTGCATCCCTCCTTTGACCCCACATGAATGGCTACTGGTCACTCCAATGCTATCTTTTGTAAGAGACATAGTTTACAAAGGTAATTTTCTAAGTCATAGGTAGATGTCCCTATTTCATATGTAATCCAAAGCTCATTAAGGACCCAAGAGGACTTTCATGCTAGTAAATACCTGTGGTCTAGTTTTAGTTCTAGTATAGAAATGCTGCCCTTTCAACCAATCCCCCTGCCATCTAATCCATACCTATGACTCACTCCGGGGCCTATTGTGTTACATAGAATCCCTCTCTCATATGTGGGACTATTCCCAAGCCACCAGGGAAAGTAATTGCTGCATTTCTGTAACATCTACTAAAAAGAGCCAAAGAGTGTACACACACACACACCCTACAATAGGGATTACCCAGCACTGACTGCCTGGTGTTATTACAGACCAATTCAAAGATGGGCACATATCACATCAAGCCCTGCTGCAGATAAACATTAGGACAGCACAAGAGTTGCTTTATCTCTGGGTTCACCTTTCCATCTGGCTGTTGGCCAGAGGATGGCATTTTTTTGTGAGAACCAGCTGAACTAATCTCTTCTGGAAGCCTCTCAAGAATTCTGAAATAAAGTCCAGCCCTTTTTCTGATACTATCGGTGCTGGATGCCTCTATTATTTGACAACATGTTTGCTTTAGAATGAGGGAGATTTCATTCTCATTCTCTCTCTCTCTCTCTCTCTCTCTCTCTCTCTCTCTCTCTCTCTCTGTCTCTCTCTCTCTGTCTCTCTCTCTCTCTCTGTATCTCTCTGTCTCTGTCTCTCTCTCTGTCTCTCTCTCTCTTTGTCTCTCTCTCTTTATCTCTCTCTCTCTTACTCTGGTGTCTGTGTGTGTGTGTGTGTGTGTGTGTGTGTGTGTGTGTGTGTAGGAATGGTTTTAAAAATTACTTCTTCACATTATCCTAAATATATAACTAAATATATAAATATATAACAAGTTTAAGTTTAGAGCATGAAGAGATGTGTAGCTTGGTCAAAAATAACAAGTCCAAGGAGTTGGCTTATGGTGCCATCAAGGAACCAGGGAGATAGAAACTGATCCAATCTCTCTTAGAGATAATCCTATCCTTCATCCAAAGCTCACTGGGGAGCCATTTACAGGACAAAGGGAGACACAGACAATCACATTGGCCCCTGACTTTTTCCAGGTGTAGTACCCAGGACCACACATCATAATACCAAAAGAAACTGGAGAGGAAATGCCAGACCAACACAGCCAAACCCATCAATTGATTGCTTCCCCACCCTCTTACATACTCTACTGGTATGATGAGGGTAGCACAGTTACAAACTAGCTTTCCTAAGGGATATGAATGCAGTAAAGCTGATTGGATTTATCCCTAGTAAATAGACTCAGTTGGGTGTCTCTCCTTGCCTATTACTAATAACATTAATAGAAGTACAGTAATATGGAAGGAGCAATGCAATAATTCTCTTGTTCTCATCCCTTGTCAGGCCAACATCTACAATATGTTGTTGTAATAGTAATGGGAATTTGAAGATGAATGACTTTAGTTTTAGAAGGACTTTACCAACCTGTAGCATATCCAAATGTCAGTATACCAGTAGCCAAGAAAATCAGAATGTTGAGGTGGTCTGAAACTCTACTATAGGAGGGCAGCTTAAAGGCATCTGGATAGCATCATATCTAGTCCTGCTGCAAACAAGCATTAGGATACAACAAGGTCCAGTTTGTGTCTTAGTTCCCCTTTCCATCTGCTTGTTGGCCAGAGGATAGCATGTTGTAAGAACCAGTTGAACTGCTTTCATTCAGAAGCCCCTTGAGAATTCTACAATTAATTTTATTGCTGGTTGGGAGGTGCGGGTAGGATTAATGGAGATATGAGACAATATTCAAATATTTTGGGAAGGTTTTATGGAATGCAATTTCAGACTTTTAAGGACCCTCAAATGACATCCAATACAAGCCATATCAGAACCTGAAGATTCCT
Source organism: Petaurus breviceps papuanus (assembly GCF_028583685.1). Taxonomy (NCBI): domain Eukaryota; kingdom Metazoa; phylum Chordata; class Mammalia; order Diprotodontia; family Petauridae; genus Petaurus; species Petaurus breviceps. The sequence continues at coordinate 73,398,163 of NW_027186304.1, read as the reverse complement.
TATATATTTGCCTGAAGGTCTATAATCAGGTGAAATATACTACTTCTTGAGGCAACTGATTACACTTTTGTATAATTCTACTTTGTAGAAAGTTCTTCCTTAAATTTTACCCAACTTGCCTCTGTAACTCATAGGTTCCTAGGGTCCTAGATCTAGAGCTGGATGGGACCTTAGAGGTCATCACATTCACACACATCCTAATTTCACAGAAGAGGAAACTGAGGCCATGGGAAGTTAAGATTTTTGCCCATTAACACACAGGTAGTAACAGAGATAGGATTCAAATCTTTTTTATTTCAAATCCCACATAATCTCCACTGTACCGTATTGCTTCTAGTATCTCTTACACAAGATAGACTTTCAAATACCTGAAGAGAGTTATCAGATCTCCCCCTAAAATTTTTCTCTTCCCTAGGCTAAAGATCCCAAGTTCTTCCAAAGATTGTAGAGGCCCTATTCACTATTCTAGTTACTATCTTCTGGACATTCTCTAACTCATCAATGTCCTTAATAATCCAGAATTAAACAAAGTATTCAGGTTGTAGCCTAACCAGGAAAGGAGAAGACTAACAGCTTTCTGAATTCGCCTCAGTAGAGATGAGTGCTTATTCCTCTTTGTTTTATGGAAATTTTGGACAATCTAACAAAATCTATGAGCCCTTTCTCTGAACAATATTTTCAAAAAACAAAATAAAATTAAAGAAGCCAATTATAAATATAGTAATGAAAACTTGATAGATCCCAAATTAAAAATTCATTACTATAAACAAAGGCTGAATTAGGTTAGTTGATTGCCATTTGACACTATTGACATATTGAATTTCCAGTCAAATAAAATCTCAAAATCTTTTTCAAAAGAGTTGTCTAGACAAACCTTCCACATGTTGAACCAGCGAATTTGATAATTGGAACCCAAGACAGACAGCATGCTAAGAACTGGGGATCCAAGAAAGGCAAAAGTTAGTCCCTGACCTCAAGAAGATGACAATCGAATGGGAGAAAAACATGGGAAAAACAATGTACAATTAAGCTGTCTACAGAATAAATTAGAGATAATCAGCAGAGAAAAGGCAGTACAATTTTGCTTCTTAAGATCACTGATTTAGAACTAAGACCCTTAGAAGTCAAGTGACTTGCCCAAGGTCATACATTCTATTCATATGCACCTGAAAGAAAATATGAATCCAAGTGTTTCTTAATCCAGATACAGTGTTCTCTCCACTACACTAGCCCTACTATTTTGTGTGACCTGGTTCAAATCACTTCACCTTTCTGGGTTTTAGTTTCTTTTCTGGAAAGTGAGCCAACTGGAATAGAGTTCATTTGAAAATCTATGATCTATGTCTTTCCTCCAGGATTTTGAAACCCCAGAAAGACTCCAGCTGTTGCCATCTCCCAGATTCTGTCCATCTACCATCTCAAACTGGGATCCTGAAGGATTAATAAGGTATAAAGATCTTCCCTGTACATGTATAGGTCTATATGACTATGCATGTTTACTTTTCTCCTTTGTAATGGGGTCTGCGTTCCCAGGACTAAGGGTGAGAGTGTACCTGGCTAATTCCTCTTCCTTGAAGAGTTGGCCACCCTTCTAGGAACATGGAATTAGTCCTGTGTTCTTTAGAACACAGACATTTTGCCTTATCAATCATGGGTGTCTTGCTCCTTCACTCTGGTCCAGTTCACAGCCACAACATATCCTGTGCTGTGTCTCACTGAGCCCTGATGCAGAGTCAGTCAGGTACTGAATCATGTGGGTTAATGTACCTTCTGGTGCTGAGCCTATCAGTTGCTAAATCATGCCATGTCAATTTTTTCTTCATTTGAAACTGTATATATTCTGGGAAATTGATATTTTTCCTTGGGGCTTTGCCTATGAAAGGATGCTTCACCTGAGGCATTGTGATCCCCGGCTGGGACGCTGGGGAGTTCTTATCAAGGGCCTCCCCACCCCTGCATGTGAACTTGGATGTTGGTGCTTCTGGTATAGAGAATGACTGTTGTTAGGAAATCTATTGGACTCTTTGGCACCAGAGGGAGGTCCGTTCTGGGAGGTCACAACTCCTGTTTGGTGATGTATGTGAATATTTCTATCACTCTTTTAAGTTTTGTCTTTATATTTCTATATTTCTTTAATACTGCTATATATTGTCTTTGTGTGTAAAATAAAGGTTGCTCTGATCTTGCTTTGGTATGAAGAGTGCTTATTATATTGTACAATCCAATCCTGAAGGGTACCTAAAGCAACTGTACATAACTCTAACAGTACAGATCCTATGACCTCACCCCAGAAAGAGTCAAGTCCCCAGTTTATCTGCAAGATCTTGATCAAGATGGGATCTGGGCCAGAGAAGGAGCCATAGCAGCTAGGGCAGGAGCCACCTCCCCCTTGCCACGTTCACACTCCATGAGGCAGGGAAAGGCAGCCACTCCCAGAGGTCAGACTTTCCAGGATGGGTCTAGGATTTCTGTAAAGCTAAAACTCATTCCCCAGAACAGGAGCTTAGGGGTCCCTGAAAATTATTGTGGGCAGGGAGGGGAGGAGTAGAAAGAGTGGAGTGGAGTGTGGTTCCTGGGCTACTGCCAGGGGTGATGAGTTGAAAGTCTGGGGCTATGTTGGGGGTATGTGAAAAGTTTAATTCCAAGAGTTAAGTTGGGATTGGTTCTGTGGATAATGCCCAGGAGGATGCTAGGGACCATACCTGAAACATAGTTTGCACTATGCTGATCATAGTTTAATGATGCTAAAAAGCCACAGAGGTGGTTCAGACTAGAGTATGCCTGGGTCAGCCTGGATCGTAGGGGAGGGGTGCCTGTGTTGTGGAAGGAGTGGAGGAGGTATGACTGAGACAATGTTGGGGCCAGGGTCATTAGGGCAGGCCAAGACAGGGAAGGAAAGTGGAAGAAAGGAAGAGGGAAGAGTGCCTTCTGTGGCACTGTACTCAATTTAAGAGAGGGGAAGAGGAGGAGCAGGAGGATGTAAGATAGGAGATGGAACTCTGTCAATCAATAAATGTGTATTAAGTGCCTACTATATGCTGTGCACTGTTTGGGAATTTATATATCCCGCATAGGTGGGGATACAAAAAAAAATACAAAAGACAGCCCCTGCATTTATGAAAGATCACAGGGCCCTGTCTAAGAAGGGGTTAAGTACTCAGATCAACTGTGAGGTCATGTTTACTGTGTGGTCAGGGAGGGGAGAGGACTCTGGGTAAGTGCTGATGCAGGAACAGCCACACCCTTGCCTTTTTCCATATGGTGGCAGGTGGCCATCCCAGAGATCAGCACTTCCAAGTTTGTGTCTGCCTGGAGTGTAACTTTGGATTTGATATAAGGCTAAACAACCTAATCATGAAAGTTTTCTCAAAGTATGAGTTCTCCCAAAGTGCAAGCTCTCAAGTGGGTTGCTTTCAGCTAAGCTTTTCAAGCAGGAGATGGACCACTCGTTGGTCTGGTATAGAGAATGACTCTTGTTAGGAAATCTATTGGACTCTCTGGCACCAGAGGGAGGTCTGTTCTGGGAGGTCACAACTCCTTTCCTCTCTCCTACCACTCAGAAACTCCCTGTCTTTGAAACAGGCCGAGGTCTGTAGTTTCTATAAGGTTTAAGTCAACTTGCCTGATTCAGGCACCCTGTGCTGGGTGTGGTGCCCAGAGTGATGCCAAAGGTTAAGCTACATGGCAGGCACTTTAAAAAATACCCTCTCCTTTGATTGTCACAACAACCCAAGGAAGTAGGTAGTATTATTATCCCCATTTTATAGTGGGGTAAACTGAGGCATACAAAGGTGAAGTGACTTTCCCAGAATCACACAGCTAGTAAGTATCTGAGTTCATATTTTAATTCAGGTCTTCTCTTCCTGACTCCAGACCCTGCATCTAGGTGCCTCTAAGGTCTGACGAGCTTTTTCCAAGCTGATATCATACTATTAGTTACTACACTTTGGGTATCGTCATTGAATCAAGTTCATGTGTAATTCATTGAAATGAAGGAGGTATCATTTTGCTCATAACTTCTTAACTTTTCCAGAGGCTACCAAATGCTTTGGTAAAATCCTGGTAGACTGCATTTATATTATAGCCTAACCTAACCTACCAGTTACATTACCTTAGAACAAAAAGCAATGAAGTTTGCCTGGCTCGCTCTATCTTTGCTGAAGCTGTGCTGACTCTTATCTCTCCTTATTCAAGATGTTCACAAATTCCCTTTTAATATTATTTTCTAAACTTGGCCAGAAATCAAAATCAATCTCATTGGCCCACAGTTCATATCTTCCATTTTCTTTCCATTTTTAAAATTAGCTTAACATTTGCCCTTTCCCGCTCCTAAAGTACTTCGTACTACTACATAGTCTTTGAAAGATTGTAACAGTAGCTACATCTGCCTTTTCTTTCCATATGTAAGGATGGAGGTCCCCTGAACCTGGTAAAATGAACAAATCAGGTTTGGGGCTCCCTTATTATCTCTCGACCTACTTGAAGTATTAAATACTCCCTATTGTCCATTTTTGCTCTGCCCTTTCCAGGCTAAAGTTCTTTTTTCCTTGGTAAAGGAAAAAATCAAGGCAAAATATGAGATAATCAAATAAATCTTCCGTTTGTCATCATCACTGTCCCCTCCCCCCTCAAACAGGGTTCTGTCTTCTTTTGAGCCTCTTCCTTTCCCTAATACAATTTTTTTAAACACTATTTGTGTAAGGGACAATGATATTCATCATCCTTCTATCACCAGCCTCAGTTCACTGCGAACTTTAGCATCTTGTTGATATTATTCATTCGTTTTCCAGCCGTGTCCAATACTTTGTGACTCCATTTAGGGTTTTCTTGGCAAAGATACTGGATCAGATTCCCATTTCCTTCTTCAGTTCATTTTCCAGATGAGAAAACTAAGGCAAACAGGATTAAGTGACTTGCCCAGGGTCACACTAGTAAATGTCTAAGGCCAGATGTGAACTCAGGAAGATTCGTCTTCCTGATTCCAAGACCAGAGCCCTACCCACTGCCCCACCTCACTGTCCACAATTATTGTTGTTGTCCCTGTTGTTTGTTCTATTCTTATAGGATCGTGTCAATATTTTGTATCTTCTACTTTCCTTCTTTATTCCTTTTCCTTCTCTTTCTGTTCCATTCCTTTTTCTCCTTCTTCAGAGATTTTTCTGCTTGTCCTTTTCCTTATTCTCCTTGAATCCTTCTTCTTCAGCTAAAGTAATTTTCCTTCTTCACTTCTAACCTTTCTCCTACACAGGTAGGTGGTATAGTGATGGAGCACCCAGCCTGGAGTCAGAGACACCTGAATTCAAATTTGGTCTCAGATACTTACTAGCTGTTTGACCCTGGTCAAGTCACTTAACTATAAAGAAAAAAAAAGGCGAGGGTACATGCTAGATTATGCTTAATTTTCCTTGTGTTATAAAATTCTAAGACAGTCATTTGATTCTAAGATTCTGAACGTTTCCAGTCTAGCAACTAATTCCTCCGCATTGGTACGTCCCCCTCATATATTTCTCTAACTTTTTGAAGCATAGAGTCATCAAGTAAGTAAAATAAATTTTAAAGTAGTAGCCTTTCTTCTTTGACCAGCTCTAGAAGACTTTTGGATAATTAAAGTCCTCCATCACTGAACTATATCATCCTTCGATGATGGGTTTGTGATCTCTCCTTAATTCCTTATCTGTTTCCTCTTTCTCTCCATGTAATTTGGAGTATGCTTTTATTTTGTCTCTTTCTCCTTTGATTTTAATCCAAATGTTCTCCATCATGCTTCTCCACTAGGGTTTTTGTATTCTTTCATATAATTATATCTTCTTAATTAAAAATGCTAGTCCATCCCAGGGCTCTACTCATACCCTAAACCTCATTCTTCACTTTTACTTATCTTCTTTATATTGAATAAAATATATTAATCTGGACCTATAATTTAGTCTGGATTCAACTCAGCAAACCCCAGTACAATCTAGAGTACAAGGATTTTTTGCCTCTTTGACTTCAGTCCCCTAGTGTCAAACTCAAATAGAAATGGGAGTCACAGGGCATGTAAGTATCCCTATGGGCCTCATATTAACTTGGTTTTAATATGTATTATCTATATATTATTGAATTTTTATTTTGTTAAATATTTCCCAATTACATTTTAATCTGGTTCAGGTGGCATTCAGGAGTGGCAATGTTATGGGTCTTGTACAGCCTATAGGCCATGATCTCTCTCCTCTTATCTACCATGCTTGTTATCCATCCTCTCTCCATTTGTGTATAGACATGTGTGACATGGCTTTTATTATTGGTTCACTCTACTTTGCATCTGGGGCTCTGCCTGGTTTAAATTCCACTAAACAAGATGGCCTTCCCAGGAAAAGCTCATCACCTCTAAACTCACCAAAATGCTGTTAACTCAAGCCCTGATTTATATCACCTCCTTCAGCCTCTTCTCTGCTCTTATTAGAAGGCTCGAGAGCTGTAGCAGCAAGCACCTCAGAGTCCCCAGGGTGGTTGCCAACACAGATTCTTAGATCTGCTTTTCTAAAGGAAAGCAACTCAAAATGGGTTAACAATCTTGCTTTAATCAATCAAACATATCATTAACCTAGTTCAGGAGAAAATGTCAGCACCCTGAACTTCAGAGTATACAGACAGAAGTTACAAGCAGAAGTTACAAGAAGATAGAAAAACATTTCAGCAGACAAGCCTCCAACTGTCTGACCATTACATCCATACCTAGTCAGTTACCAGAGAGGGAAGTATCAACATCTGGGTTTTCAAAGCTAGGGGGGCTCTACAGCTGCCCAGAGTCTCATTTGGTCAAATCACACAACATTTCTCAAAGTGAGCCCCAAAACAAGGTCTCACATCAGGGATTATATAGCCTTCTCCTGGCTCAGAGAATGTAACCACCCTCTTGACCCACTGGCCAATCAAAAAGCATTCCTGAAAACCAAGCCTATCCCTACAGGCTCCAGGTGCACTTACGCCTATCAAAGGGCCTAAGGGCAGGGAAGATCTTAAATTTCCATTCCCATAACAAGAGCAACTTACCAAACTTTTCCTAATGTCTTCTTTATAGAGAGCAAAAACTAGACTCTCAGCTCACTCCACTTTGCATCTGCTTCTCTGCCTGTTTTCAACTCCATGGAACAAGATGCCCCCACTTTGGGTATCCATTGGTGTATTATACCCCTTGCCCCACTTTCCTGCCTCCTTTTGTATGCTGTCACCCATTTTAGATTGTAAGCTCCTTGAGGACAGAACCTGTATTTCTTTTTATTAGTTGTATTCCCAACACTTAGTACAGTGCCTGGCACATAATAAATACTTAATAAATGACTATGGAATTATTTAGGATTGGCCTTTGTATTTTTTCCTCCAATAAATTTATGGGAATATCTACTATTTTTCTCCTTATATTCTAGATACTCTCTATGATATCTAGCTTAGATAGATAGGTAGATAGGTAGATAGATAGATAGATAGATAGATAGATAGATAGATAGACAGACAGACAGACAGACAGACAGACAGACAGACAGACAGACAGACAGACAGACAGATAGATAGATAGATAGATAGATAGATAGATAGATAGATAGATAGATAGATAGATAGATAGAATAGGTAATTGTCTTCCTCCCTTTTCATTTTCTATTTAAAGTCCTTTTGATTAAATTTACCAGACTCTCAGAAACCACAAATTTCTCAGCCCTGTCAGGTCTATTCCTTCCCTGGACAGATGACTGTCAGTCCTATGTTTTAAACTGTAGTCCAGAAAACTAAAACTGAATCACTTTCTCAGCTATCATCTGAATGACTTTTGCATTTCAAAAATATGCCTTTCCCTACTGAAACCCTTGCTTTCACTCAGTAGAAGTGGAGAAGCAGCCAAGAGAGAAAGACAGAAAGAGAGAAACAGAGACAGACACAATAAGAGAGAGACACTAAGACAGAGAGAGACAGAGATAGAAAGAGACAGCAACAGAGAAAGAGAGAGACACAGAGGGAGAGCTCAAGAGATGTGTGAAGGTGTTAGGATGATTAATGTGACAAGGTCCCAGAGAAAACAAAAGGTGATAGACTCAAGGTGGCAAGAAAGGATTATCCTTGATATAGAGGAGAATTTCTCATTCCATCATACTAAAGGGAAGGAAGAGAGCTTGAGTAAGGACATAGAGAGGTTTTGAGGTTTGAGAGGGGGGATGAGGGAGCTCACATCATATGGCCTCAATCTTTTTATGAAAGTAGGTGGCAGGATCATCTACTAGGCATCTGCTGAGCTCCTTTGATCTAAAAATATATTTTAAAAACTATTTTTCTTATCCATAGCATTTTTCTCATGTCTCAGCTCATTCTGGGTTGTAGCCTTCCCAACACTATTTTTACACAGCTGTGCCACTCTTGTATTTGTCCTTGGTTATATGCTTCTTCTTCCATCATTTGTACACATTCTTTTCAAATCTTAGCTCAGCAGATTGCTTCCTATGAAGCCAAATTTGTTTCTTTAGATGTCTTTTCTTTTTCTTTTGTTATTGTAGAGTCGAAATGTTGATTTTTACATCCTCCATCTTTCTGAGCTATATTTCTTTCTAAAGTGTCTTGTCATAAAAGCTGTGGAACTATGACAGCAATAATAATAATATGCTAGTTTGGTTGCTATGTCACCACTTAGGCATATAGTTTATGTAACTCACAGGGTCCTAGACTTGGAGTCAGGAAGACTTGTGTTCAAATCCTGCCTCAGATACTTACTAACTGTGTGACCCTGGAAAAGTCATTTAATTTCTCTCTGACTCAGTCTGCTCATCTATAAAATTGGGTTATTAATAACACCTACCTCCCAGGATTGCAAACCTCAGAATGCTATTTAAATGCTAGTTATTACTGTTATTTTTAACTGTAGTAAAGTATATAATTATTAAGAACCATACCTGGGAGGAAGAATTCAAGCACAAGCTAACACAGAAGTGAAAAGGATCACTTACTTTAAAATATGGAAAGGTTAATTTCTTATGGGCCCTATAATACATGGAGTCTATAAAATGTATAGCTCAAATACCCGGGTCTCCCAGGTCACTGAGCTCCCATGATCTATACTTCTACTTTTTCTCTGCCCATACACACTTTCCCTTCTCAATACCATAAACCTTCTGTATCTTCACACATTCTCTCCTAATTTAATTGAATATTTGAGGAGGGATGGCCCACCTCCTCACCAAGGCCAAAACCTCCACTAGTATCTTTGATCCTTCTTGTTCCATATCCTTCAAGAGTCTTTTGTAATTGAGCATGCTCAGTCTCTCTCTCTCCCCACCTCCTGTGCTCCCCCTCTCCCTCTCTCTCCACCCTCCTCCCTCTCTCTCCACCCTCCTCCCTCTCTCTCTCTTTCTCTCTCTCCCTCTCTCTCTTTCCCTCCCTTCCTACCTCCTTCCCTTTCCCTCTCCTTCTCCCTTCCTTCATTCTCTCTCTCCTTCTCACTTGTCTTCAGTCTTTTAGTCTGTATTATTTTCCCCTTATCTGAAAATATTATAAATATGCTCATATCTTCCCCATTCTTGAAAAACCTGCACCTGACCCTACCAACATCTCAAGTTTTTATCCTCTCCTGTTTCTCTCTTACATAGCAAGAAAGGCTGCTAGAAAGGATCACTAATACTCCCCCATAGTCACCAACTCCATCTCTTTACATTATTGACAGGATCCGAGATTCAGGACTGATAAGAAACTTAGATGTTATCTAGTCCAATGGTCTCATTTTATCAAAGAGGAAACTGAGGTCCAGAGCATTAAAAAAAGAAATAAGTGACAGAGCCAGAATTCATATCCAGTTCCTAAAATTCCAAAGCTAATATTATTTGCAATTCATCATGTTAATCCCCCACTAACATGTTAACCCTTTTAAATGTGACTTCTGACTCCTCCTTTCGACTGAAATTGCCAGATTAATGATGATGTCTTAAAAGCTAAATTCAAAGGCTTTTTTTTCAGTCTTCATTGCTACATGTTCTCCCTTCAGCTTTTGACACTTTTAAACACTCCATACTTCTAGATTCTCTCTCCTTTGTCAGCTTCTGTCATACTAGCCTCTCATAGCTCTTACTCCACTTGTCCAACTGCTCATTCTCATTCTCCTTTGTTGGATTATCATCCATCTCCTATGCTCTAGAAATTGGTATCCCCCTATGCTCTGTCTTCTGATCTTTTCTCTTCTCTCTCCACATTCTCTTCCTTGGTAATCTCTTCTTCTCCCATAGATTAAATCACCACTTCTATGTAGACAGCTCCCAATTCTATATATGCATCCCTAACCTTCCTTCTGAATTTCATTATCACCACCTGCTCTCTGGATGTCTCTACTTAGTTGTCCTCTCAGCATCTTGAATTCTATGTATCCTAAACTGACTAATCTGCCCCTTTAAACCTGCTTCTCCAAATCTCTTTTTCTGTTGAAAGCACCATCAACCTCCCAGTCACCCTGTTACTATTTTTTTCCAGTTCAACCTCCATGACATCTCTTGAATTCATACTTTTCGCTCACATGACCACTAACCTGGATCAGATTGACTATCACTGCCTCTTGCCTTAACTGCCATAATAACCACCTTCTTAGTCCCTCTGCTTCCAGGATCTACCATCTTCAACCCACCCTCCACAAAGCAGTCAAAATAATCTTCACAAGAAATAGTTCTGACCATGTCACTTTTCTTTTTTATTTTTATGATCGTTTCTTTATTATATAAGGATAGCCAAAATTATAAACACAGCTTTAAAAAATGCTAATAGCTCTGCTTACTGAATGACTTTTTTCAATAATTTCATATCCATAACATAGCTTATATCCTAAAGTAGTATATCTGTGTGATGATCTAAGTGGTTATATGGGTAGATAGAGTCTTTGTGAATTTTTTTTAACTTTAAATAAGTTTTAGATATTCTGGAAAAAATTAATTTTCCTGGTTCTTGTTGTACAGTCATTTCTGTCTTATCTGACTCTTTAATCCTTTAATTTAATCCCAAAATCCTTTTGAGATTTTCTTGGTAAAGCTATTAGAGTGGTTTGCCATTTCCTTCTCCAACTCATTTTACAGATAAGGAACTGAGGCAAACTGGTTTAAGTGATTTGCCCAGAGTCACACAACTAGTAAGTATTTTAGGCTATATTTGAACTCATGAAGATAAGTCTTTCTAACTTTAGGCCTGGAGCGCTATTGATTTGCCACATAGCTTCATTTTCCTGGTAGTGAGTCCCAAATAGTCTTTTCCCAACTGAAATAGGCTCTAATTCTACCTGTTATAGCATATGTAATAATGGTAACAACTTAACACTGGCATTTATTGCATTTTAACATTTACAAAACACATCCTTCACAACAACCTTATGGGCACATAGTATAGTTATTATCCTTGTTTTACAGAGGAAAATACTAAGCCCTGGACAGGCAAAATGACTCAAATCCAAGTTTTCTTAGTTCCTAGTGCTAAGTTATTTCTGCTACATCAGAGAGTCATAAGTAACTATGTATAACTCCTGTTTTATGTGTATATATATATATATGTTATGTATTTTATTATTATTTACTGGATAAAACAAAAAATTCCTTTGCCTCATTAATGTCCCCACACACAAATCCACACCTTCCTGCATTCTATGTTCTAATAGCTATGTCCCAAATCACGGCATTCTATTTCTCACACTGATTCCTTTGTAAAGGGCATTCTGCCATGTTTAGAATGTACTTCCTAAGCACCTCTGCTTCTCTGAAGTGTTTTCTTCCTTCAAGGCTGAGGTTGGTAGTCAACACACCCCACCCATCCCTTCTGTTAAACCTTCCCTGAATACTCAAATTGTTAATTCTTCTACAATTTATCTGTAACTAAGTATCTCTCTGTGCATTTTATCCCAACATTAGATGGTTAGTTCCTTGAGATAAGCTTATCTTTGTACCTTTGAGCCTCTTAAGTTTGTAATAGGGCTTGGAAATATGTCCATATTGTCAAATATGGAGGCAGGCTGTCTTCTTGCTATGTGAATAACAGTAGCCTGCTTTGATTGACTGCTCAACCTGTAAAAATTGTCATACTGGGACAATTTCTCTTTTTTGCTCCTTCTAGGAGGTAAAGATCACATATATTTCACCCACAGTGTGAGTGCCATGATCTAAACCAGTGAGACAGGAAGGACTTTCTTCTCTTGCCCTCCCCCTTACCTTTGGCTTCCAGGTTTCTCTTGGTATGAGAGTAATGTTTCTATGCCCTTCTTTGTTTCAGGTCAGAGCAGTAATTCTCACTACTGGACCTGGAAATTGGAACCATGGCTCTCTTAGATCCAGAATGACAGGAGGGCTGTTACAACCAGTCACCATGGCAGTGAAACCCTGAGAAGTCAGTTGCCTTGGATTCAAACCTTGAAGGAGGAGATGGAAACTTGGACTTGGTGCTTTATAGGAACTGAGCTAAAATGTGAAACTAATCTCCTTCCAGGGCAGCCAGGTGGCACAGTGAGTAAAAGCACCAGCCCCAGAGTAGGGAGACTGGGATCCGTTCTGGCCTCAGATACTTGGCACCCACACAAAAATAACTTGCCGTGTAACCTTGAGCAAGCTACTTAACTCCAATGTCTTAGAAAAAAAAAGCTAATCCCCTTCCTTTCTTCATAAACTAAGGTAGTACAAAGGGGAAAGATGATTAAGACCCATATGTTAGGGAGTAAGTTTATATATTTGTGATTATGCTTTTTAAAGGAAATATTTCTTTGTAAAAGCTAATCTCACTGTTAGTGGTTAAATGGAATTGGGTTGTAAATGTCCTTTGTACTTGGAGATACACCACTGGTAGGAGCTAGAGCTATTTGCAGAGAACCTAGACACGTATATCCCCAAACTTCCTTAAGAGTATCACAGAACCCTGGGGAAAGGGTGAAACGTAATATACCTGGCCTATGTTACACATTCTTTTAAAAGTAGGCCTTTAGAATCTGGGGGCAGAGCCAAGATGGTGGCATAGAAGCAGGAAATTCTGTGAGCTCCGCCCAACAACCATCTTGAATACCTATAAAATGTGACTCAAAACAAATTTTGGAGTGACAGAGAGAGACAAATCTCCTGCTGAAGGCAGCCCAGAAGACCTACAGGAATGGTCCATTGCAGCATACTGGGAGCAGAGCACAGTCCCACATGGGCCCTGATTTTGGCCTCAGGGTGGCCCCAAACAGTGGCTGCCAGAGCCACATTCAGAAGAGTGAATTATAAGCAGCTGTAGTAGTTTCCAGACTCCTCAACCCATAAACACCAAAGAGCAAGTAAAAGATCAGTGGGGAAACTCTGCTGGAAAAGAAGGGCATGGTCTGTTCCCTGTCCTTGAGGCAAGAGGTGGCAGAGTCCTAGCAGCTACAGCCACTGCCCAGCATGGCTGCCTCCAGAGCTCCTGGCCTGCAGATTGCACGGGGACCAAGCAACCATTCAGAGGGTAATAACTCTTGCTTTAACTTGCTTGGATCTGGATCACTATCTTGGGTGGAGGTTCTGGGGTGTGTGGCCAGTGGGCCAGAGCTTGTGGGGGCTGCAGAGAGGGTGCCATCTTAATAGCTTTGGCAGCTGCAAAAACCCCAGTGATTTGGGACAAACCTTTCCTCTCTGGAAGCAGAGTTCTACTGTGGTAAAGAGCTCAAAAGTCAAGTAATTGACTGGCAACATGAGCAAGCAGAGGAAACAAAGCAAACTGAGCAATCAAACCTTAGATTCATTTTGGGGGACAAAAAGGATCAAAGAATGGAAAAGGAGGAAGACAACAAAGTCAGAACTCCTGCATCAATAGCTTCCAAGAAAAATATGAATTGGTTATAGGTCGTGGAGGAGCTCAAGAAGGATTTTGAAAATCAAGGAAGAGGGGGTGGCCAGGTAGCACAACAAGTAAGAGCACTGGCTCCAGTGTCAGGATGATCTGGAGATTGAATCCCAGGCTCAGATACTTAGCACCCACCCAGAAACACCTGGCTGTGTAACCTTGAGCAAGTTACTTAACCCCAATTGCTTAGGGATGGCCAGGTGGCTCAGCGAGTAAGAGCACTGACTCCAGTGTCAGGATGACCTGGAGATCGAATCCTGGGCTCAGATACTCAGCACCACACCCAGAAATAACTGGTCGTGTAACCTTGAGCAAGTTACTTAACCCCGATTGCTTTAAAAAAAGAAAATCAAGGAAGAGAAGTGGAGGAAAAATTGGGAAGAGAAATTAAAATGATACAAGAAAATCATGAAAAGCAAGTCAACAACCTGACTGAAGAAAATAACACCTTAAAAAAAACAGACTAACTCAAATGGCAAAAGAAGCCCAAAAACCCAGTGAGGAGAAGAATGCCTTATAAAGCTGAATTTTCCAGATGGAAAAGAAATTTCCAAAGCTCATTGAAGAGAATAACTCCTTCAGAATTAGATTGGAGCAAATGGAAGCTAAATGACTTTATGAGGAAGCAAGATACTATAAAACAGTTCTAAACAAATGAAAAGATAGAAGACAATATGAAATATCTCATTGGAAAAACCACTGACCTGGAAAATAGGTCCAGGAGAGATAATTTAAAAATTACTGGACTACCTAAAAGCCATGATCAAAAAAAGAACCTAGAAATCATCCTTCAAGAAATTCTCAAGGAAACTTGCCTTGATGTTTTAGAACTAGAGGGCAAAATAGAAATTGAAAGAATTTACTGATTGCCTCTTGAAAAAGATCCCCAAAAGAAAACTCCTAGGAGGAATATCATAGTCAAATTCCAAAGTTCCCAGGTTAAGGAGATAATATTACAAGCTGTCTGGAAGGGACAATTTTACTATTGTGGAAACACAATCAGTATAGCACAAGATCTAGCAGCTTCTACATTGAGGGATCAAAGGGCTTGGAATATGATATTCTGGAGGTCAAAGGAGCTGGGATTAAAACCAAGAATCACCTACCCAGCAAAACTGAGTATCATGTTTCAGGGGAAAATATAGTCATTCAGTGGAACAGAGGACTTTCAAGCATTCCTGATGAAAAAACCAGAGTTGAACAGAAAATTTGACACTCAGATACAAGAAGCAAGAGAAGCATGAGAAGGTAAACAGGGAAAAGAAATCATAAGGAACTTATTAAAGTTGAACTATTTACATTCCTCCATGGAAAAACAATCATTGTAATTCATGAGACTTTTTTCAGTATGAGGATAGTTGAAGGGAATATATCTATATCTATAGATATTTATATAGGAGGGTATTATGTGCATATAAATACTTATGTGAGTGTGTGTATGTATATGTACATGTATACATAGACAGAGGACACAGGATCAGTTGAATAGGAAGGGATGATATCTAAAAAATAAAATTAAGAGGTGAGAGAGGAATATAATGAGAGGAGACAGGGAGAGACAGAATAGGGTAAATTCTCTCATATAAAAGAGGCAAGAGAAAACTATTACAATGGAGGGGAAGAACTGGAAGCCAAAAGGTAATGGGTCAACCTTACTCTCATTGAATTTGACTTAAGGAAGGAATAATATACACATTAAATTGGATATCTTGCTCTACAGGAAAGTAAAGGGGAAGGGGATGAGGGGGAGATGATGGAGGGGAGGGCAGATTTGGGGGGAGGGTAGTTAGAAGCACACACTTTTGAAAAGGGACAGGGTCAAAGTAGAAAATAGAATAAGTTGGGGGTAGGATAGGATAGAGGGTAATATAGTCAGTCTTTCACAATATATCTACTATGGAAATGTTTTGCGTAACTATGCATGTACAACCTATATTGAACTGCTTATCTTCCAGTAGGGGTGGGTGATGAAGAAGGGAAAGAATCTGGGAATCAAAGTTGTAAAATAAAATGTCAAAAAAAATTGTTATTATTATTTTTACATGCAACTGGGAAATAAGATATACAGGCACTGGGATACAGAAATCCATCTAGCCCCACTAGAAAGTCAGGGGGGAGATGGGGGAGGATATAAAAGAGAGCAGTTTGGGGGAAGGGGTATTCAGTAGGAATGCTATTTTGGGTAAATTTGGTAGGGGAAAGACAGGGAGAAAATTTGTAACTCAAAACCTTGTGGAAATGTATGTTGAAAACTAAAAATAAACAAAAAAAGAAGAAAAAAAAAGTAGACCTTTAATTTCACTGGTGTAAGGAACTCCTGGTGAAGGAATTCTCCGTATTAGTACAGAGCAGTATCTCTTCTGTGAAAAATAACTAAAGAGTAAGTTGCCTGGGCAACTGAGAGGCTAAGTGACTTTCCCTGGCCTCAAATAGCCCATGCTATATCAGAGATCTTGAACACAGACCAAGTCAAGTCAACAATCACTTACTAAGTACCAACTATGTGTCAGTCAATTGTGTCTAGTGCTAGGGATACAAGGAAGAGGGAAAAAATATAGTTCCTGCCTTTAAGCAACTTAACATTTAATAAGGTAGGCAACATTGGAATAACTAAGTGCAAAAAGAATACATACTGAGGAGTTAGAATGTAATTTCAGAACAGACTAGAAACTAGGGAAACAGCAAAGGCCTCCTGAATTTCAGCTGAATCTTGAAGGGGAGTCTAAGAAATTAAGAGATGGAGGTAAAGCGGCAGAGCGCTGTCGGTATGGACGACAGCAATACAAAGGTACAGAGATGAGAGATGGAGCATAGTCTTTGAAGAATAGTAAGTATGCCCATCTTACCAGCAACCCATTCTTCCTTAACAAGGAGCATAGCATAGGCAAAGCAGGCAGAGTCTGAAGCCCCAAATTCCACAATAATAAGTCGTTTTCATTTGGCTCAATGAGGACCTTGTTTATGACCTGGCATATGAGTTAAATAAGCGCTTTGGGGAGCAGGGGCAGTTTTTAAGCCTCACTTCCCTTGTGGTTCTGTAGAAATATTCCTGAGGCCAGTTTACAATGTGACAACAATATGGGGATTTCTTTAAAGGAAAAAAAAAAGATCAGATGATTTGCTTTCCCCATGCCTTTTCCAATCACCTCAAAGCTGTTTTTCAAGCTGAACAGTGCCCTCTTAGCTCCCTTCCCACAAGCTCCTAGCACCTCTAAGAGATTCAGAAATATCAGCCTTTGTTGTCAACTCTACACACCTCCTTTTGATCTCCATAATCACTGCTAAAGATGCACAGAAAAGATTCAAATTTAGTGGCTTCCTGTTTAAAAAGTGCAACCCTTAATAAATGGTTAACTTCAGTACAAGTTCTTTTCAAATGCTTGTTCTTTCTGCTACACTCGCTTCTCATGGACTGTTTAACTCACTCTCCCAGGCATCAATTTCCTTTCTAAAGATTACAATGGACCCCACAGAGTGTTAAAGAAGCAGTTATTCAATCTAGCAGGATACTTCTTTCTGAGTCTTTTCTTTTTGTGAACCTAAAATAGGCATTTTCTTAACAATCCCATGTGCCTACCTTTCAATCAGAGAGATCCATATGCTTAGGCTTTTTACTACAGGTTTCAGGCCTTCAATGTATTGACCTGAACGTATGTCTTTCCCTAGAGAAAAGGAGCCCCAGATGGAATAGCGACCATTTTAGAAACCTTCTGCTGCAAGTGATTGTCAACAAAAATGATACCTTTTCTTAAAACCAAAGATAGCAATTTTTTCCACCCTTGATTTGTAGATAAGCATCATATTTAGATGATTTTAGGGGAGCTGAGTAGTTTTATTTGATTCTCCCATTGTTGTTGGATTGAGGCATTGTTAAACCCATCAGAAGCAGGAGGCCTCTGAAGAAATCACTATTTCTTCTAGTAGAGAATGGCAACAATGAGGTCATTGGCCCAGGATGCAGAGGGTGGCAGTGGCATTGGACCCCACGAGGCAATAAATCACAGAATTCTAGTGAGGCTACTTTGTTCCAAGGGCACCCATTCCCTACTGTACAGTGCCATTTGATGTTATAAAAGTAATTTTTCATGGGAATGATAGCATAATGTAGGGTATAGGGCATGGTACCTGGAGTAAGAAAGACCTGGACTCAAATTGTACCTCAGATACTTGTTAGTTGTGTGACCTTGGGTGAGTTACTTAACCTGTTAGTCTCTCAGTTTTCTTATCTGTGAAATGAAAGACTTAGGATTTGACAGCTTGCTTCTAAGTTCCCTTCCGCCTCATACACAAATACACAGATTTTTTTTTTGGCTTTTTTGAGGGGGGGAAGGTAAGGCAATTGGGGGTAAGTGACTTACCCAAGGTCACATGGCTAGTTTTTGTGTTAAGTGTCTGAGGCCGGATTTGAACTCAGTGCTCTATTCACTGCGCCACCTAGCTGCCCTGACACAGATATTTTGATATCATACTTCTAAACACATTAGACATTTGATATCACAAATTCTGGCCACCTTTGACTTACTTGTTATGCTAACAGAATAATAAACAATCCTGCTAAATACCCTGGAGCCCTGTTCTAAATATCCCCAAACCAATCTTTTATTGTTCTGAATGTCATAAAGGGAGAAAAAACAGCAAACACATGTTAATATCGATTCTTTTGCCCAACTAAAAATAGAGGGCAAAATGGGATTCTGCCATGATCTTGAATAAGCTCTTGAAAAGGCAGTACATTCTCTGAAGTCTTAGCTTTTGGAAGCTATAACTCCTTCATTAAATTATTCCCATAAATCCTCATTTGCAGAGTCATGTGCTGAGTTTGAGAGGTAGGGAAAAAAAGAGATCCTTGTTTTCCCCCAAATTTGGTAGCAAATTTTCTAAAAAAAGACAAAGGCACATTTTATCATCTTAGAAAAGTGACTCCAGTGAAGCAGATAAAGTGCCTAATAAGGCCTAATTATCTCATGTTGTGATTTTTTAAAAATCACTTTTAACCTCAGGAAGGATTTTCATTATCTTGTGCAATAAAGGCTCTCCTCATTTCACCTCCTTTGGGGTGGGGGGCTGGGGAGGAAGGGAGGAAGACATGAAACATATTAAATCCTTTTTTTGTTTTGTTTTTGTCAAAAGAAAAGATAAGCATAGCATTAAGTTTAAATTGCTGTCATTATGAAATAGTCTCTATCTGGACTCCAGACTGCACCTTGTAATAATTACTTTTCTTGGTCACAAAAAGAGAATATATCCCACTGCTAACTCCTAGAAAGAGACCAGCAGGACTCGGGGGGCATATGTAGTATGCTGTGGAGAAGAGGGAGAAGAGACATTCTTTCCATTGAAGAAACGTTCATGTGATTCCAAGGTCATTCTTCCTGAAGCAGTTGGAGTGACTGCTTTTTAAAATAATATTTTCAGAAATTTTCTCTTTGTTGCTCACATTTTTTAAAAAGATGGTGATCTCTTCCTTCCAAATTCCTGTAAGCTACCTCCCTGAAGAGAAACCATAATTCATGGTCTTCCCAAATGAAGAAGGCTCAATTCTCTTCTTTGGTTTCTAGAGGAAACTGAAGGGTATTTTCATGAGCATGGAAGGGACCTACATCTCTCTTCTTCCTTCTTTCAGCTTACTCCCAGAAATTGTTTATTAATTCACTCTTTTGCCTGATGGTTATAGAGCAGTGGAATTGGGGCCAGGAAGACCCAGATTCAAATCCTGGCGTCAGTCTCTATTAACTGTGTCCCTTGGGCAAATCCCAATGTTTCTAAGTCTCCACTTCCTAATTTGTAAAATCAGGATAATGAGAGTGATTTGCATTACTCAGTTCTGGTCCACCCTGTCAAAAATTTGAGGGGAGTCAGCAAAGATATTAGTACTGTGTGAAGATGAAGAATCCACTAATTGGCTACTATCAAAAGAATTGATAACCCAGGAATTATACAAAAGCAAGCCACTGTGTTTTTAGAGTCCTCTTTTTCCAAGTATCAAGTGTGGCATGACTGATTTGAGCTTCTTCCCAAGACCAGATGGAGGCCCCTTTGGGCCATGGAAGCCAAGAGTACATGCCTGTCTCTATTTTTGTGTGTGTTTATTATTTCCTGATCCTAGGTATATCCTGAATGTCCTGAGATGGACATGCCCCAAGAACCTTGTGAGTTAGGAAGATCTGAAGGTCCAAGAACAGGTCTCATTGGTGCTTAGGATTGAATGGGTGATAGCACTTGATCCCAGAACAACAAAGACTGACAGTATCACAAGCAGAGTTACACCCTGAGAACAGACATACATGGAAAGTTAGTTACCTGAGGATGGACAACATCAGGGACTGTGACCACCTTATCACAATGAAAATGGTGAGCTATGGACTCAAAAAAGACAAATCCTGGGAGCCAACTATTCACCCCACCCAGCAGAAAGTTAAATTAAAGGGAACCCATATGAGTAATATATGAAAGAAGAAAGTATTTGCAGTAACAGGAGTTGTGAATTACCCCCTCATCTCCTTCTCTCCTAGAAATTACCTCTTTTCAAAATTCAGCTCATGTTAACTCATTCAAAAATTGTTTTTTTTTTTTGATTCCCCAGCCATTAGTGTTCTCCCTACGCCAAAATTACCTTGTATTTATTTTATATGCATTTATTAGTATACACATTTAAACAATGTAGCTCACGTAGAACAGAAGGTCCTTGAGATCAGGGCATGCTTTTATTTGCTTTGTATCCCTAACACCTAGTACACTGCCTAGAATGTAGTAGACAATTAATAAGGGCTTGTTGAATTTAATTTAATTGAATTGAAAAACCTCCTTCATTCATGGGGCAGAGCTAAATTTTAGTTTTATGTATTATATTCTTCCAGTCACTCAACCCAAGGTAGACCAAAGTTACAGTAGCTTATGGTATAAAAATTATTTAGTCCAGTATCATATGTCAATATGTGTTGATGTTTTCCCATTTCTTCATCCTCATTCATAAATGATTACTAATATTAATCAATAATTAAGTCCTATAAAATCACCTGATGTTCCAGGGAGCTGTCCACAGTTATAAAGCTAGTGTTAGATGAAGAATTTGAACCCAGATCTTTCTACCTCCAGGCCTGGAAATTCATCAATTCGTCTTAATTAATTCCTCTATAGGTCTTAATAATCATCAATTATAATTAGCCTATTAATGTGTATGTGAGTGTATGCCTATGTAGATAAATATTACTTAAAAGCTTTATCGGTTTGCTTTCTTTAGGATGAACATCCTTTCCCCTGAAATTTTGCCTTACCTATTAATTTTCTTTGTAAACTTATTTTTTTCATAGATGATACAAAGAAAATCTTCCATTTAGCTTCTATCTAGATTATCATTCTTTCTGAATTGATGGGATACAAATTATGAGGTTTATACACATGCCAATGAAGTGACTTCTTAATCTTCAAAGGTAAAGAAAAGAATAGATATCTAGATGAAATGGATTCTTTCTATATTTCTAGGACTATTTGGGGGATAAAAGGGAATGTTTGATGGAACTGCTTTTGGCCTCCTCCTGTGTAAAATGATAAGGTCTATGGATGCACTGCTCCAAGTCTCTACGGGAGCTCCACTATTAGTAGCCTCCAAACTCCTGCCGACCACGCTGTGGCTGGAATACATATAAGGAGAATTGCACTGCAGCGCATCTTGCGATGATCTCCTGCAATGAGGCCGTGAAGGGAGGTCATGTTATGAAAGCTGGCTGAGCAGTGACAGAAACCAAGGTAGGCTGCTGCCCTGAACTATGAAGAGCAAAGCAAGAGGGCTGCTGTCCAGCACCTGAAAACACCCATGGCCTGAGCTGCTGGGTAAACAAACAGTAAACACTGGCACTGAACCGCTGCCTAGAACACAATGTCTCTCAAATCCATCCCCTTCTCTCCACTAACATGGTTACCATCATAATGCAAGTTCTCATTATTTCTTACTGGGACTATTGCAGTAATTTGGTCTCCCTGACTCGATTCTTTCCCCTCTCTGCAAAACTGACAAATTTATATTCCCAAACCACAGTTTAGACCATGTCATTCTCCTCCTGAAGAAGTCCCAGTGGCTTCCGCTTGTCCAAGATAAAATACAAACTATTTGGTGCTGAAATCCCTTCACAATTTGCCTTCCTCCCCAGCTAATTATACATTTCCCCCTTCATATATTCTAAGTTCCATTCAGACTGTCCCCCTCCCCCTTGCTATTTTCTTTGCATGAGCTGTCCCTCTTGCCTGGTTCACAATCTCTTTTTGACTCTGTCTTTTAGAATTCTTAGCTTCCTTTAACTTTGACTTAAGAGATCTTTCCTGATTCCCTCAGTTGTCAATCACATGCGCACACACACACACACACACACCTCACATCCCTTCCCCAAGTACTTGTATTTACTTTATCTGCATTTTGAATTTAATTACCCATTAGGAATCTAAGTGGCACAGTGGACAGACCACTTGTCTTGAAGTCAGGAAGAGCTGAGTTTAAATTCAGCTTCAGACACTGACTAGCTGTGTGACTTTGGGCAAGTCATGTAACCTCTCTCAGTCTCAGTATATTCATCTGCACAATGGAAGTAATAACAGCACTTGCCTCCCAGGGTTGTAGGGTAGTTGGGAGAAAATAGTGAGATTATATTTACAAAGTACTTTGCAAAAATTCCAGTGCTATTTTTAAATATTCATGTACTCACCACTACCACCACCAATAGAATGTAGGCTCCTGGAAAGCACAGCTGTTTCAGTTTGGTTTTATATTCCCATACAGCAGATACTTAATAAATGCTTCCTAAATGAATGACTAAGTGGAGCAAATTTTTCCCAATAGAGCTCTATGACCATTTTCATAATGGAAGAGCTTATCCCACCTTTGACTGGAAGACCTTCTTGATCATCCCAAACAACCTTATATTTAGCATCTTCACATATAATTTCTTTGCATTCATTCTGACTGTGGAACCCTGGACAAATCACTTTACCTCTGTCTACCTCAGTTTCCTCATTTGTAAAATCATAGCACCTCCTTCCTAATGTCATTTTGAGGATCAAATGAGATGATACTTGTAAAGTGCATAGCAGAGACTCGCATACAAGTACCACGTAAATGTTAGCTATTGTCATTATTATTATTATTATTATTAGTGGTGGTGGTGGTGGTTTTGATGTTTTCATAGATATATTTGTTGTCTACTCACTTGAAATCTAAGCTCCTTAAGAATAGGGATTGTTTCATTCTTTGTATTTGCATCCCCATTACCTTGTACAGTACCTCCTACAGAGTAGGCACTTATTAAATTTTAATTTTGATAGACTGGTTGCTTGAATGGCACAGGGAAGTGATCTTAGAATTGTCTGCTATTTAGGGACCCTTTGTGAGAGACTCAAAGTTATTAAGGCAAAGGTTTCATTGACCAGCACCATTCGTCACAGAGAAGCGCTCGAGATCAATCCACAAAAGGGAGAAATGTCAGAAAGATGGTGGAACCCTCGGAAAGCTTAAACAGAAAACATGGAGATATGTGAGACTTCCCACTGAGTTCCATACCATAGCAGAGAATGTTAGAGCTAAACCCCAGTGTATTTTATATAGCCCTCATTTCCATGGGGTATTATGGTTCACCCTGACTAGACTGAATTGCCACCTAATGGAATAAAAAGAGTCTCAGCTGAAAATGATGGTCCCCTGCTCATTCATTTGAGGACACCCCCTGTGAAAGCAAGGCCATCAAGATGCTGGGCTGTACCTTGTAGGCACAATTAGAAAGAGAATGCCTTGCCACGGCTCAGTGCTACTTCTGGCTACATAATTATCAGCTTGAGAGTGGCACAAGAACATGACAAATGTAATGAATGTTCTCTTCCTCTTCCTCCCTTTGTAACAAACACTTAGATCTCATTGTGCTCCAGTCATTGACACAGACTCAGTTTCTAAGAAACTACAGAACACATTTCTATTAGCAGTCTTTTCAGTCAGTACAAACTATGCAACAAATTGGCACTGTTTTCTATTGTTTTATTTAAACCATTGGGTGTTTCCCTTCAGTTAAGGTACCATAGGCTGCAGGGCTCTTACTAGACTGTTTCTAAAAAAGCCTTTGTTTTAACCATGAAATACAGAAATTATAGGATTTTAGAGGTGGTAAGGGTCTTTAAAAAAAATCTAGTACATCCCATCCTTTTATTCAGATGAAGAAATTGAGTCCCAGAAAGGCTAAATATCTTGCCCAGGATTACACAGGCAGTAAAAACTAGTCTCCAAACCTAGGTCTTTCCATTCAAAAGCTAGTGTTCTTTAGAATGCACCACAATGTCTGAAAAGGACCTGGATTATCATAAAAGCAAGCAAAATACAAAGTGCTACAACAAAGGATGAGCCTTAAGCATCCCTCCTAGATTTGTTGGAAGGAGGGAAAAGAATATTGCTTATTGATTAAGCAACTCTTCTCCATCCCTTCCAACCTCTCCCAACATCTCTTTGCAGTTAGCAAAGCTCTCAACATCTTTACTTCAACCAAGCATTCCAAGTACTAACACTAGTGGACCAAGGCTGGTTCTTGCAGCTGCAAAGATATGGGTTCTAGTCTTTCCTCTGATACATGCTGGTTGAAATTAGCTCTGGCAAGTGTCTTAAACATTTTGTAGCCCAGGCAGCTAAGACAAGAATTGTGAGGAAAAAACCCACTGATCAGCATCAGTAGAAGAATCAACATCGATAACAACAATAATAGTAAGAAAGTCCCATTGGGGAACACTACAGGAAACATGAAGTTACCTTGCCCAATCTTCCATCTCTGCTCATTCTGTGATCATTATTTACTTACACACAGATTTCTTCCTATCTCACTAAGGACAATAGAGTTGATAAATTCATAAGGACTACAGAAAAGCTTGAGAGATTATTTTTATCCTCTAGCCCTACCTTTGGGCACTACCATATTTAATTATTTCAGAGAGATGGGGATCTAACTTTTTTTAATACCACAGAGATTTTACAACTTCTTTTTGATAAATGATTTTCTTAAAAATTTGTATAGTTAAAAAAATATTTTTTAGGTCTAACCCGAATCTTTCTTGCTGCACTTTAAATCATTATCTTACAGTGCTAGAGAACCAAAGAACAGCTAATCAAAGGCCTTTGTGAAAGAACAATTTTGGAAATGAATAAGAAATGCAGTTGGAGGCCTCTTAAAATCTGACTTCTGTGAAACCATATTTATGGCAAATACAGATCTTTTTTCCAATGACTTTTGAAAGTTTTTTTGGCATGTTAATTTAAGCATTGATGCATTTTATGGTGAAATGCTTAATTTTTCCCAGTTAAAACCCTAACCATAGAAAATTAAATTTCAGTTATTAAGTGCAAAAAAGAAAAGACTCGTGCTAGAATTAATTACATAGTATATAAATGTTCAAGTGACCTATCATGTTTCAAATAGAAAAGGCTCCTGAGCACCTGATTTGAATATTGAGAACAATAAATGGAATAAAATGAGTACAATGATGAGCAGCACTCTTGAACCTCATTTTTATTGTTTAAAAAAATCAAAATGAATTTCAAGAGCAGAAGTTTCTCCATAAAGCAAAGCAATCGTTTTGGAAGGAGGAAAATAAATTAAAAGTATGTCCATTCACCTTTCATGCCTTCCATGCCTTGCCCACAGAAAGAACTCAATAAATATTTGTTGATTGAATGCATGAAAGAATGAGTCTGGAAACGGGACATTGTCTAGCTCTCCCATTCAGTAACTGGCAGCACTTGTCTCCTCTAGCTAGCAAAGTATCTTGGAGCCCTATATTCACATCACTGGCCCCAGATTTCCAAATATATACCTGCCTGTGACTCCTATAGACCACTTCTTCTGCCTTTCCTCAGTTTCTCTTTTCCCATCCTAATCCCAGGAGTCACAGCTGGCCAACTAGGAGTCGCAGGACTCAAGATCAGAAAGCTAACTCTTAGCTTGCCTTCTACTAGAATAATTGCCTGTACTCAGTGGCTTAAAGAGCTCACAGTTTAATGGGAGGGATAACATGCAAACAATCTTTTGCCAGTAAGATATATGCAGGATAAACTGGAGATAATCAATAAAGATTTTTGATGGTTCACTAGGAACAGTATAGGTCTCTCAATTAGAGGCACTACACCCATTTAATGCTGTACCCCTTAGGTTTACCTACCTTGGCATGCTCAGCTGCAAATAGGATGGCCTCCTTCTTAAATACTAGGCAACTGTCCCACAAATACCAGTGTCCTCCAGAAATGGAAGGGAAAAAAGGACTAAGCAGACAAGGAAAGTAAGGAAGTGGACAACAATATGCTCTATATTACGCCATTTAGTATGTGTAAATGAAGGCAATGAGACAGCAAGTTGGGTCATTGATTATTTTAGACTTTTGGAATGACAGACACAGATGGCCGCATGATTAGTACAGCTCTATTATTCGGTTCTGGTCATGAAGAGAGTCAAAAAGATTAAGATGACCAGTGGATCCAATTTACAGAACTGGGCGGATATGAAGTCAGAGGATCCAGATTCACATTCTGACTCTGACACCAATTAACTATGTGACCTTGGGAAAGTCACTTCTTCACCACTCCTAGCTTCAGCTGCCCCATTTGTAAAATAAGACAATAACACTTATTCGGCGAGGTTGTGCAGTGGGTAGAATGTTGGACCTGAAATTAAGAAGACCTGAGTTCAAATCAGACCTCAGATACTTAGTAGCTGTGTGACCTTGGGCAAGTAACCTAGCCTCAGTTTCCTCAACTATGATATGGGGATAATAACGGTACCTAACTCCCAAGTTCTTTTGAGAATCAAATGAAATAATACTGTCAATGTACTTGGCAAGTAGTAGGTGCTATGTAAATGCTAGCTATTATCAATACTACCTACCTCACAAGTATAATTGTGAGGATTAAATGAAATATGTAAAGCTATTTGTACCTATAAGTGCCATAGAAATTTTGATTATTTTTATTATTGTTCCATTGTATGGTCTATTGCCTTTACTCCCAGTATTTCATGACTTTTGCATTCTGTTTTCAAATATTTATTACTGGGCTTCAGTATGTGGTTGACCTAGTTCTCCTCTTCATATCAATAAATTTCCTACATTAGATAAGTTAAAAATAATTTTTTAGCTCTTCTGATATTTTTTCGTTCTCCTAAGTCTTAGAGGAACCATCTTATGACTGGCTATAGATATGTAGAGGAGATCTTATCTTGAGGAACCCCAGCCACACTGCTCATTTCATTTCCTGCTCACTCTCTGGTCTGTTTCACCTCTCCAGAAACTGTTTTATCCTCCTGCCCTCTCTGCCTCCCTCCACTTCTTTCCAGCTCCCCTTTGTGTTTTATCTTCCTTTATTAGAAACAAAGTTCCTTGAGAGCAAGGACCATCGTGCTTTGTTGTTTTTGTATTCTCAAAGCTTAGCACACGTTCACAGTGAATACCTAAAAAATGCTTTGACTATCTATCTATCATCTACATATATATATATATATATGTATGTATGTATATATGTATACCTATCTATTATTTGCCTATCATTTACCATCTATTTATCATCTATCATGTATATATTATCTATGTGTATATATATACATATATTGTATATAGATAATGTATTATCTATCATCTCTCTATCTACCATCTACCTATCCATCTGTATATCTATCTATCTGTCTGTCTGTCTGTCTGTCTAACTATGGAGGGAGTCATGAGTTTTGCTGAATGATACCACTGCCTTCCATTTGGTTTCACAGACAGTTGTGTCTGAATCTTTGTGACCCCATTTGGGTTTTCTTGGCAAAGATATTTGAATGGTTTGCCACTTCCTTCTCCAGCTCATTTTATGGATGAGAAAACTGAGGCAAACAGGGTTAAGTGACTTGCCCAGGGTCAAACAGCTAGTAGGTATCTGAGCCATATCAGGAAGATGTCTTCCGTCCTGCAGGTCCAACACTTTATCCACTGTTCCACCTAGCTGCTATTTCAGATTCCAACAAACTAAATAGCAAAAATCTTTTCATGTACACTCCCCTTTGTTTAATACCCCATTTTGTATCAATGAATTTCAAAATCATAACTATGAAACTTTATATAGAAACTTCTAAGTTAGCATACTCTCTGGAGCCATAGCAACTTCTGAGGTTAAAAAGGATCTGCTTAAGTAACCCAAGAATCGCTATCATATACACAGAGGTTCAGCAATCATGACCTGTACTGTGCTAGTATGGACTGCCTCCTAATAATTCCTTATAGTACATGGAGCTCCTAGTCCCTATCATGCCCAAGGAGCCAGCACCCAAGATTTGAGTTTTAGAGAACATTAGGGAGGGGAAGATAATAAATGCAAGAATTTCTGAGAAATCAAGACAAAAACTTGTGTTTTCGTTTCTTTTGTCTAAGTAAGAGAATGTACTTAAGACAATAAGAAGGTAGTGTTCCAAACAACAAATAATTGTAGGATAAGGCAGAAAGCAGATTTTAGGAAACTTTCAAGGAGGAAGGAATAAAAAAAATGCAACTTTCAGGAACCAAGAGTCCTGTGACAAGTAAAAACTGGAGAAGAGTCAAAATTGTTCTTCTGCCAAGAGTGAAAACATGCCAAGTAGTAATTTGGGCCAGTTTGGGCAGCACAGACTAGTGAAAAGAGCGTGGAGGATGGAGTCACAAGACCTGGGCTCCATTCCTGGTTTCACCACTTACTAGCTATGTGACCTTGAGCTACATAACCCTTAGTCCCTCAAAGCCTCAGTTTCTTTATTCACGTAGCTCATTGTCTGGTACCTCCAATTCTGGGTTGATAGTAACTAGGTTCAATCTTAAAGAGCTTTCCACCAATTAATCTTTGGTTCAAGTAATCACCTCATTGATGCATCTCTTTATATCAGATCAAGTCAGATGACACACAAATTTGAAACAAAGACTGAAAGTAGAATGACATAGTAAAAAGAGGAATTGGATACTTACCAACACCTATTCCCACATTGCTGCCATACCCAGGTGGCTGCTGGGAGGGCTAGTAGCTCCTAATTTACCCATTCTGTCTCTGAAATATAATGGATGACAGATATATCCATTCCATCATGATGATATGTCACAACCTGAGGAAGAGGTGCCATTACTTTACTCATTTTGGATGAGGAAACTGAGGCAAGCAGAGGTTGAATAACTTGCCCAAAGTTATACAGCTAGCTCCTAAATGATATGGCTCCTTCCATGGTAATGCTGGTTAGAAAACACTGGGATCCCCACAGGAATCGCAAGCAGCTTCTAATCACAACTATCCCAATCACTACCATGTCTCTCCTATCCTTTGAGGCACCCACATTTCTCAAAAAAAATGTCTAGTTATGCCCACAAGATTTATTACTTTTAAATGATATGCACAGGAAGTATGACTACTTAAGAGGGCATGAGTCAATACTATATGGAGACCACATATAGGCTTTTGGGAAGTGTAATCCAAAGAGAAAACAGGAGCTATGTAGAAAAACAGAATCCTACATCCGTGAAATGGGTATAAAAATATTTGTACTTCCTGTCTCACAAGTTTCTCGCGAAAATCAAGTGAGATAATGGTTGTGAAAGTGCTTTGAAGCCATAATATTACATAAATGTTGATATAACCTATCTTTTATTCTATAATTCTTATAGCCTGAGTTTTTGGAAAAATAAAATGGAAAATGGAATAATTTCCCCATAGGCACAATGCATAATTAACCCCTTTGTCATTTTGATACCAAAGTACAGGACTATTTTTTTTTTAATAGAATCTTTCATTTCTTCAGCAGAGGGAACTCTCAGATGAGGAAATTCTCTCTACCATGGGGATTGATACATTCTTTACAATTACAGTTTTAGAGAGTTACTTGTAGTACTGAAGAGTTATATGTCTTGCCCAGGCTCACACAATCAGTATATAGTAGAGATGGGACATGTATGCATGTCTTCCTGATTCTGAGGCCAGTTCTCTATCCACTATACCTTAATGCTTCCCACAAGCTAATCCCTTCCTTAAAATATAATCCAATTAGTATTACTAATTGTAGTATGTAGTTTTATACTGAGGGGAAATTATTTTTTTTACTTTGCTTCATGCAAATTCATGTCATGTTAAAGTTTATTAAGGATGGCCAGGGCAACATGGTCTACTTGAGGTTAAAAGGAGGAGACCACTTGAAGAATTAAGACTGTATGTTCCAATGCTGAGGAAAAAATAATCATAACTATTCATACCTCATTGATGATGAGTGATTCAATCTCAGAATTTAAGTTTGTTTAAATGGTTCAGGCTATTGACATAAATCTTGAGAGTGGAGTAGACTCATGCATAATCTCAGCCTATGTCCCTAACCTCTCCTTCCAGGCATAGCTAATGGCAACCTTAAATAATTAGCATTTCTAGAGAGCTTTAAGGTTTGCAAAGAATGTTATCAATATTATCTCATTTTTACTGATAACAATTCTGAGAAATAAATATTATTATTATTACAGGTGAGTGTAGCAGCAAGCACCTTAGCATACCCAGGAGGGCTGCTAGCACAGGTTCTTGGATCTGCTTTTCTAAAGGAAAGTAATTCAAAAGGGGTTAATAATCTTACTTTAATCAAACATATATATGTGTGTGTGTATATGCATATATATATCACACATTTCAAGGAAAAAAAAGTTAGCACCATGAACTTCAGAAAATACAAACAGAAATTATAAGCAGACAAAAA
Organism: Petaurus breviceps papuanus; assembly: GCF_028583685.1. NCBI lineage: Eukaryota > Metazoa > Chordata > Mammalia > Diprotodontia > Petauridae > Petaurus > Petaurus breviceps. The sequence continues at coordinate 73,367,603 of NW_027186304.1, read as the reverse complement.
ATACAGAGAAAATAACACATTTCAACAGACCAACAGACAGGGCTTCTAGCTGTCTGACCATCACATACCTACAGTGTTAGTTACCAGAGATAGAAGCACTAACATCTGTGTTTTCAAAGCTGGGAGGCTCAATGGTTGCCCAGAGTCTCAAGGTCTATTAAAGGGCAAGGAAGATCTTCAAATTCCCTTATCATTACAGTGAGGAAACTGAGGGAGGTAGAAGTTAGTTAACTTACACAGGGTCACACAACTTACTATAAATGTCTTAGGTGGATTTGAACTTGAGTCTTTGTGGATACAAGTCCAACACTCAATCCAGTACCCTACCTAGCTGTCTAACATAAGGAAACAAATGTTAGAGTTATAAGCACTCTCACCCATTTGACCTGAAAGGTGACTCTGGCAGAATAAGAACCTTTCACCACATTGCTCTGGAAAGTATAAGGCCAAGATAATTTCTGGTAAGTTCTGGGATGCAGTCTTCTAGAGAGATAAGATAGGATTCCTGGACACCACCATCCTCTTGGATAGTAATTTAAATGTTGTAGGTCCAACAAGGAAAGGAAATCATCCTCCTAGTAACTCCAATTCTCTCTTCTAGGGAAAAAATCCAAACCCTTTGTGTAATAACATTAAATTGGAAACTTTTATAGGTCCCTACGGTGAAAGCAGGACTCACAGAGAAGAGAAGAATGGTTTTGCTAAGACTCATTTGTACTGTTTTTTCATTCTATGTAATGTGAAATATATACATTCCTATATCTGAAATGCATTATTATCTTAGGTATTTGAAAAGGTTCTTAAGTCTCTGGTTTCTGCTCTAGCTCTATCTTTCTCTCTCTCTCTCTCTCTCTCTCTCAACTCTCCTGACAGTTCTGCCTATCCTCATTTATAAGCTTAGTACAAAGGAATACCTCTGTGTTCCCTGGCCACATTTTTCCTAACATATGTGTCCTCCATATCCCTTGGTTACCTGTGTTCTCTGCATGCATGCCCACTACTAACTTGTAGGAGAGCATACGCCATTTTGTATGGGTAGAATCATTTTTGTCACTTTATTTGCTACGCTATTCAGGTAAAAGTCTTTTCAAAAAGAATTAGTATACTCTCTGGTTGTTAGTAAAAGTAAAACCCTTGAGGGGGAGCAAGTTTCATGAGCTATGGTTTTGAGTGAGTATTCAACCACAAACTTGGGGTAGCTTTTCTGGGTCCCTATATGTGAAATGAGGGCTCTGACAGTATACTAAAAACAGCCAATATTTGACATTCCTTTATAAATACTATCCTTGAGGGAGGTAAACATGAAGAAATGAGAAAACATAATCAATAATTTAAAGATCTAAGGTGAAATTCAATGTGGAAGCTGTGAAATATCAGAATATTTTTCTATTTGTTTTCTATGATTCTTTAGAATAAGTTCTAGGAGTAGAGGAAAGGACAGGGAGACCACAATTTCAGTTTCAAAAAATTAAGTCAGGGAACATACTTGGTATGCTATACATGCTATATGCTATACAAGCCTGTGAAAGAAGAGGAATGAAAGAGGCTACACTAATAAATATTTCCTCGTTCTCTTTTTCTCATCTATCTCTTTAGCCCAGTGAAAAGTAGACCCCGCACTATTGAAAGAAATAATGGGAAGGAATTTGGAAGATACCTCTCATGCTGCCAATAGCAGTGAATTGTTAGAGCATCAGACATGTTTTCAATTGATAGGTAACCAAAAGAAAGGGCTCTGTATTCCCCCTCCCCTCAACCAATTCAGAAACAGATATGCCATAACAGTGGGAGGGGGACTAGCAGGTATCCTAAGATGAACAGAAAAAAAATGTGAAGTGTTTTTTGTGCAGATGAGTAATAGGGACCCTGGCAACAAAGAAGATCTAGACCTGAGAAGACCAATAAAATTAGGAGGGGGAGAATGCACTAGTCCAGTTACTGAAGCCTGTGAGCTGGAAGCAGCAGCACATTGTATGTGTAATGCTGGCTGGGCTACACTGATTTGCTTCCTGTTTGCCCCTTGGATACAATTCAAGGTTGGATTGAAGAGTACCTGGTCCAAACTAATCCTACACAGTTTGGATTCTGGTTACCTTGGAGACGATCTTTTTTACCTAGGCTTACATGGAAAACTTTACTAAAGTATAAAGAATATGGCTGTCAGAAAATACAGAAATATTAAATCTTTCAGAAAATATAAACTACAAATCTCAACCCAGTCTACTGGTTTCTCCTTTTACTTTTAAAAGTTTCTCCTTCTACTGCAGTAGAACACATACATGTGTATATGTATGTATTAGGCAGGTAAGAAAGGAAGTATGCCTTGATTGAAGTTAATCTAATATATTGGTATAGGGTACATCCTTCCCAAAAATAAATTAGGAGAAACTAATCAGTTTATAAAAGGATGGACTGTAGGAGTTTTTAAATAGAAAGCTTGCAAGTTACATTTAAAATCTTATTCCATTAACAAAAAAATCTAATTTACACAGAACTTATCACTGGTTCCCCCCTCCTCATAACTCTTATTAAATTGAGCTATACCTCAGTGTTTAGCTCTTAGTCACATTATTATATAGAAATATATCATTTCTGTATCATGGAAACAGCAATTAAGGGGATCTATCTTCACAAAGCAAGTTTATTTTTCCAAATGCTAAAACTTAATTTTAACTGTTTGAGAATTGTTCTTCAAATCAGAAGACTTCAACATTTATTAGCTATAAAAACCTGAGCAAGTTCCTTAATCTCCCCAAGCTTAATTTTCCTAATTTTAGAATGGGGAGAATAATGCTCACATTGCCTAAAGCAGAGGGAATGGGGGAGTGAATGAAAGGGAATTTGCCAGTCCTGCATACATGTGAAAGACTAGGAGCATGTGAAGCCATTGGGAGACAATAACTTTGCCCTGTAGACTTGACTATTGTTCTTGCTCAGGTTCATATCAATGGCAATCACAAAGAATGTGGGGGTTATCAAAATACTCCGATGTGCTGGGCCCACACAATCCTGTAGGGTTTCTATAGAAAGTTCCACTGCAATGGGTTCTGGAGACCACTATTCCCAAGGAAAAATTTAGCAGCAAGCTATGTGGACTTTCTAGTCTTAAATCAGAATGATGAAAGCAAGGTTATCTTCAGTGATCAGCAAGTTGAGGTAAAAAAAAAAAAGTAAATCTGAAAGTATTATTTCATAGTACTGTCCAATATGTTTGGCACCTGGGACAAGGAATCTCTTCCTCTAGAGGAAAAGCCCTTTCTAACCAAGGATTGCATCTCTTATGGGAGTAAAACTATCAACATGTTGGGTTTTTTTTTTTCTGATATGAGAATTGGATGTGTGTTAGACAAGGAAAACTACATGATATACTCACATGCCTAGTACAGACTATTACCCCAACAGAAACTACACACCTAGTGTAGAATAGATACTACACAAAGCAAGAAGGAAGTAGGCCAAGAGATATTGGTTGGATATCACCAGAAATAAAAGATTCACCAGGAGTCCTACGAGAAAGATAAAATTTTTTCCAAATTAATATTTGTCCTAGACCTATCTGGACATATTTTGATAAGAGATCACAAATCATCTCAGAGAAAGGGATGAGAGATTAGTCTAAGTCTTCTTCTCCCCATCACAGAAAGGAAATACAGATGATTCCTCCAATATGGTTGCCAGAAGACAGAGAGACAGAGAGAGGGAGAGGGAAGAGATAGGGGGTAAAGGAAGAGAGAGAGAGAGACAAAAAGAGAAAAAGAGAACATGAACAGACAGACAGGGGCATAAAGTTAGAGAACTGAAGGAAAGAGTGAAAGTCCTTTGTGCCCTCATATGTATGCTTTCCATTATTTCCAAGATAAGCAAGACAATTCAACTCAAGTCAATATGTTTATTAAGTGCCTGTTCTAGAGGGTATATTCTATTAGGGCAGGAGACATATTACATGTACACAGATAAATATAGTACAAGGTTGAGAGTGATGAAGGGAAAAGACACTAGTCAAAGTACTCTAGGAATGTTTGAGGAGAAAGAGAAGACTTTCAGGCAAAGTGATTTTCCTAAAGCACATGTGACTGTCTTACCTTAGTAAACTCTAATCACTCCAAATCACCTCAGTTTCAGATATAAACTCTTCTGTTTGGTATTCAAAACCCTTCACAATCTGGTCTTAATTTACTTCGCCTTTTATAACACTCCATTTTCCTATATGTACCTTTATACTGTCCTTCCTTATTTCTGGAATGTAGTTCCACCTCTTAGAAGCCCTACTGTCCTTCAAAACTCATCTGAAGCACCTTCTACATAGGCATCACTTCTAACTTTCCCCCTCCCCCAGTGTCCCTCCATTTGTGCCCTTACTTCCATGTTCTTCATCCTGGTTTGGGAATTCACCAATCAGGAAGCACAGTGGAATGAAGGCTATGAGAGGCTCTGAAGTCAGCAGACTTGGTTCAAATCCCTTGCTTAGATAATATTATAACACTGGACAAGTCACTTAACCTCCAACAGCCTTAATTTCCTCATTTCTAAAGTGAGATGGTTGGATTAGATGGCCTCTGATATCACTCCCAGCTCGAGATCTATGATCCTTTCTCTTGAATCTTCAATTGTTCCCTTTCTGCATACTCCTTCACCTCTGACTACAAACTTGCTCAGCTTTGCTCTACCCTTAAAATAAAATTAACAATCTCCATTCCACCTTGCCAGTGCCTTGAGCTGCTGTCCAATTTCTGCACCCTTCCACTGATAAGCTTCTTAAAAAGAGTAATTTAAAATTTCAACTTCCCTTTTCTCACCACCTACTCATAATTCGACAGAAATTGCTTTTTCAAAGGTCACCAATGAATTCCTAATCCCTAAATCTCATGGCCCTTTCTCAATTCTCATCTGCCTTGACCTCTCTGTACCATTTGACACTCTTGGCCATTCCCTATCTTCTAGATACTTCATACTGTCTTGTCTTCCTTAACATTTCATTCACTTGTTCTGTCCCTAGTTTGCTAACTGTTCCTTTTTTGTCTCTGTCACTGGCTCTATTTACTCCTTCTTAATGGGCCTGAAATGTGGGTGCTGCCCGAGGCTCTGACTTTAGTTGTCTTCTTTGCTTCCCCTCTCTCCCTTAACAATCTTATTCCTCATTCCCAGTTTTATCATCTTTATATTAATAAGTACCATACCTGTATCTTCAGTCCTGACTTTTCTCCTGAGCACTAAACTTTCATTTATAACTGCCAAATGACTATATTTACTTGGTGATATTAAAAAAAATCAATACATTCAAAATTGTCTCATGATATTTTCCCCAAACCTATAATTCCTCTTGAATTCCAATTTTTTACAGTAGTGGCCCACTTCTCTTGGTTGTCTGTGCTTGACACCTCAGACTCAACTCTGACTTTTCCACCCTCATCATAACCGATTAGTTGTGAGGGTGTCTATTCTACCTTCACAAACTGTTCTTCTGTTCCAACTGCTACCACTCATATCAAGATTGCTCCCATTTAGGGTCATTCAAAACCAAAATTTCTCCCAAAATTGTTTATGAAACTATTCCCCAAATTTTAGGGCATTTCAATAGCAATTTTTATAGAAATTATTAAACCTTCCTAACATTAATAATAGATGAAGGAGGGAGGGAAGAAACAAGCATTTATTAAGTGCCTACTGTATGCCAAGCACTGTGCTAAGCACCTTAAAAAATTTATCTCAATTGGTAATGACATAGATATTTTACCTATGACTTTTTGATAAGGAACCCTCAGGCAAGAAAATTTCCTTAACAAATGTAGTCAGGCATATTCTCTGAAATATAGTCTTCACAAAAGCAAAGTACTGAGACTGATTGACTCACTGGAGGGGACACAGTCATTATGTATTAGAGGCAAGATCTGAACCCAGGTCTTCCTAACTTCAAGGCTCTCTCTCTGTTTCTTTCTCAGTCTCTCTGTCTCTCTATTTCTCTCTCTCTCTCTCTGTCTCACTCTGTCTCTCTGTCTCTCTGTCTCTGTCTCTCTCTCTCTGTGTCTCTCTCTGTCTCTCTGTCTCTCTCTGTCTCTCTGTCTCTGTCTCTCTGTCTCTCTGTCTCTCTCTCTCTCCCTTCCCCTCAAACTATGCTATAGCAATAGTGATGAATAAACTCCCCAGTCCCCCCAAATAATCATCATATGGCATGATCTCAAGTCCATTCACCATCTGGAATCTCTAGATAAAAAAATCAGGAGTATCTTGACAGTGGCTTTGTTCTATCTTGGGAGCCTGCATTCAATAAACCAAATCTACATAGATATCTCCTTGAAAAAAAAGATTATATTTACCATGCCCATAGGACTAAAAGAACATCGATTTGTTTGTTTTTTACTGGGCTGCCAGCTCAATAAAAATCAACAGTTTGATATGACAGCCAAACAAACCTAATTCAATCTTAGGCTGCATAATATCTAGTACTAGAGAGGTGATGAAGATGCTGTTCTTGGCATTGGTCAGACCACATGTTGAGTATTAGTCTTATTACAAGATGCCACACTTTAGGAAGGACATTGATAAACTCAAGAGTATTTAGAGAAGGGAAGCGATGATAACGAAGAGCCTTGAGATCATGTCATGTGAGAGTCAATTGAAGAAACTGGAGATATTTAATTAAAAGAAAAGATTAGAAAGGACCCAATAGCTCTCTCCTGGTCATTGAAGGGATGTCACATGGTAGAATGAATAGACTGGTTCTTCTTTGCCCCAGAGGATAGAATTAGGTAGGGGCAATAGATTAGTTCCCAAGGAGAAAAATGCAAGCTTCATTTAGGGGAATATGTACTAATAATAAAGTAGTTAAGTCTCCTCTTGTTGGAGATATTCAAACAAATGATAAGATGTCTGGTCACATTGTAGAGGAATATTTTTTCAAGGTGTGACCTTGACTAGATCCTTGATCCCCAAGGACACTGTGATTTAAAAGACCCAAGATTTAATCAAAGTGGATATTAACTCCACCCCCACCAGTCACATGCCCACTACAACATTATTTCTACAATAAGTATTTCTGTGACCAGAAAAAGTCACCTCTCAAAACCAGACCAGTGAAGACCTTCTCCAAATTTAATTACACTGGACCTGAAATGACAGAGAATAAGTTCATAGCAGGCCCATATTTTAAATCTTTCCTAGGGGACAGGACCTTCCAAAACATCCTTTTCATTGTTGCAGCATTCAAGAACCCAGGATAATTTATATAAAACAATGAGGCATCAGACCAGGATTCTAATGAAAGACACATTAATTTCTTCCCATACCTTCTTGCTTAGCTCAGTGTCTGGCACACAGTAGCTGCTTAATAGATTTTTACTGGCTCACAGTTGTTAATTATACTGACTTTTAATTACCTTATGTGTCCTTTTATGTGTACAAGCTATAGTTATTCCTCCCTGACACCTCCAGGAAAATATAAGGTCCTTAAAAGCAAACAGTTTCATTTTCGTCTTTAAATCCCCAAGACCTATACAGTGCCTGGCATTCAGAAGGTATTTAAGAGATGTTTATTGAATTGAATTGAATTTGGTGAGAATTTTAGCTCAAAGACAAATATGCTAACTAGCTTTCTTACTCTGGATAAGTCATTTAACCACATTGTGCCTCAGTTTCCTCATTTGTAAAATGATGGGATGAGACACATTGATCTTTAAGGTTCCTTCCAGCTCTAAATATATTATCTTATTGTCCTGTGATAGTTGTTTAAATATACTCATTCAGTGGAGAAGTTGAATTTTTCTACAAAACCTTAACCATCAAGTCACATTACATAGCAAAGAAAGAAAAGAGAATTTTTTTTGAGTTGTTTCAATGAGCCTTTTGAGTGCTAAGTAGAACAAAAGTCTCAATCATGAATTTTAAGAGATCCACAAAGAGACATATGAAGAAAAAAAAAAAGAACTCAACAATTAAAAATGCTGTCCCAAGAGATAAAATAGCAAGAATATCCCCGAATCCAAGATCTCAGCTATAGAAAGAAAGTCCTATGTGGAACAACTGAAACTCCTGCTCTAAATAGCTGTCTCCAAAAAATAGGGAAGGTTCCATGGGGTCACAAAAGTGCTCCCACAGGCTCCATATCTCATGTCTGCACCAGATTATCTAGTAAATTGGCTGCAAACAAAAACTATTTTTATTTTTTTAATTACATGTAAACAAAGAAATTGACATTTAAAAAGAAAGTTTTTTGTTCCAAATTCTCTCCATTCCTCCAGCACCTCCTGCATGCATTGAGAAGGCAAGCAATTTGATATAGATTATACATGTGCAATTATGTCAAACATTTCCATATTAGCCATGTTGCAAAAGAAAATGTAAATCAGAAAAAACAAGAAGAATAAAGAAAGTTAAAAAAAAAAGTCTGCTTCAATCCGCAGTCAGACTCCATCAGTTCTTTCTCCAGAGAAGGATAGCATTTTTTTTCATTATAAGTCCTTCAGAACTATCTTGGATCATTGTATTGTTGAGAATAGATGTCACTCACAATTGATTATCACACAATATTGCTGTTACTGTTCCTTCTGCTCTGCTCATTTCACTTTGTATCAGTTCATGTAGGTCTTTCCAGTTTTTTTCTGAAAGCATCCTGCTTTTCTTAAAGCACAATAGCATCCCATCACAATCATATACTACAACTTGTTCAGTCATTCTCCAGTTGATTATTTGCCAACACAAAAAGAACTACTATAAATATTTTTGTACATATCGATCTTTTTCATTTTTTCTTTGATCTCTTTGGGAATAGATTTAGTCGTAGTATTGTTGGGTCAAAGGGTACACACAATTTTATAGCCCTTTGGGCAGAGTTTTAAATTGCTCTCCAGAATGGTTGGATCAGTTCACAATTCTACCAACAGTGTATTAATGTCCCTCTATTTTTCCACCTCTCCTCCAACATTTGTCATTTTCTTTTTCTGTCATATTAGTCAATCTGATAGGGATGAGGTAGTACCTCAGAGTTGTTTTAATTTGCATTTCTCTAATCAATAGTGATTTAGAGTATTTAGTCATATGAGTGTAGATACTTTCATTTCTTCTGGCAAAAACTGCCTATTCTTATCCTTTCACCATTTCTCAATTGAAGAATGAATCATATTCTTATAAATTTTATTTAATTCTCTATATATTTGAGAAATGAGGCCTTTATCTCAGAAATTTGCTGTAAAACTTTTCTCCCCAGTTTCCTGCTTTCCTTCTAATTGGCTACATTGGTTTTGTTCAAGCAAAACCTTTTTAAATTTTATATAATCAAAATCATAAACCTATTTAAAATCCTTGTTATCTCTCAATTCTTGTAGAAAACTTCTAATTTGCTCTCCTATATTCAATACATCTTTTGCACCAATGTCAGACTAATTTTCACCAATTTACACTACTAGGCATATATCCCAAGGATGATAAGAATAAAGTCCCCATAGCTAGAACAACACTTCTATGGTAGTATAAAACTGGAAACAAAATAAATGCCCATTGATTGAAGAATAGTTAAATAAGCTCTGGCATATGAATATAATGGAATATTACTCTGCAGTAAGCTCTTAATAGAAGACTATTGAATGGAAATTCAATATGCTGAAGATTCACAAAACCTGACCAAGTTTTTCAATGTGCACACCCAGCCATTTTGACATTTTGACTCCATCTCATGCTCAGCCTACTCACCCAGAAATAGAAACTATCCTACATATTCCAACCAGTTAAAAGGTTGAAGGGTAAAATAATAATTCCTCCCTCTTTCATAGAACTGACATCTTGACAGCACAGCACAGACGTTCATTGCCAGGGATTATAAGTATCTCAAATTTGCATACAATGAAACAAATACTAGAATTAAAGTAGACCAGAGTACTGAAAACTAAAATGGCCATCATATGTCCAAAGCAGAGGCGGCTGTCCATCAATCCACCCCTGTGCAAAGGCCTTTATATACCCTGAGTTGACCTAGGCATTATCTGAGGTTTGGAGTCACTCTGTATGGGGTAAGAGGTTGGTTTCCTGGGTCTCTTTCAGTTCAGGACCCCCTGGAAAATAAAGGGCCTTAGAAATTGTGAAGAGAACAGGGACCATGGAAGTGCTTGCTACCTCTAGAGACCATATGATCATAAATTTGTAGTGAGCAGCAACTTGAGAAGGGTACTGAGTCCAACCTTCTCACTTTACAGATGAAGAAACTAAGGCATGGCAAGGGTAAATGACTTACCCGCAGTCATACATCTAGTAAGTCTGTGAAATAGGATTTGAATCCAAGTCTTCCTGACTCCAAGTTCAGTGCCCTATCCATAATGCCATGCCAGGATCATTAATCTCCCTCAGAACTATACTTTGGTTGGGAATTGCCTTCCAACAAGTCACTGAACCTGACCAACTCCAAAAATGTACTACACAGAAGGAAATCTCTAGGGCCTCTAGAGTCTCCTGGGAGGTCCCCATGGAAAATTCTTCCCCTTTAAGGCAGCTAGGTGGTGCAGTGGTTAGAGTGCTGGGCCAAGAGTCAGAAGGACCTGAGTTCAAATCCAAACTCAGATACTTAGTAGTTATGTGACCCTGAGCAAGTCACTTGACCTCCATTTGCCTCAGTTTCTTCATCTGATAATAGAGATAACATTAGCTCCTACCCCCAAAAAAAATTGTGGTAAGGATCAAATGAGATAATAATACTAAAGCATTTAGCAGAGTGCCTGGCATGTAGTAAATGATATATAAATGTTGGTTATCACTTTATTATTCATGAGGCAGGAAATGCTCTCGCCTACCTCCTTTCTTCTTCCTGAAATCCCCAGCTCTCTTTAATGCTTCTCATTTTGAGTGCTTCTCCTTCAAAGTCCTTGCCTGATTTCTCCCTATTATTAGTCCCTCTCTCCCAATAACTTTATATTTATCTTATCTAGGAACCTCTTCTATCCCCTCAAGAAAATATAAGTTATTTGAAAGCAGGGACTAGACATCTCACTTTTGAATTCACATCTTCATAGCCTAGCCCAGAGCTTAGCACATAGTAGATACATAATAAATGCTTGTTGATCGACTTATGGATTTATTGATTGTAGACCAAGTGCCCTTTCTGAAATCATCTGGATTTTGCTCAAGGGCACCTGCCAGGATATTGTGTCACCAAAGAAATGCCCAATTGCTATAGCATCACTTAAACAAACCGAGAATAAAACCTGGGTCTCTGTCTCTCCATTCTATTTCCTAACTATTGTTGAGAAAATGAAAGAATGGTGTTTTCCACTCTTTTGAAGATGTCTAAAGTAAACTAAATCATCACCGAGATCCTTTTTGACAGAAATGAATCACTGTGAATACCCTTTCAAGCTCAGAGTGATTTATTCTATTCAAAATTCAAGTCACTCCAGTCAGTGGCTCTGGTCACTTCTAGCAGTCAGGAAAGTTACAGCTAAATCACAGCACAATGCCCAGGAGGGCATTAGTGTCTCTCACTGCTTTTCCCAGAGATTATTTGTAATCCAGTGCAGGAAAAGTTCCCTCCCACCAAGGGTGAACGAGCATCTTTCCCCTTCCTTCAATGCGCATCTTTCCCCTTCCTTCTCTCCATATATATATATAGGAGAAAAAGCAGGGTGTATGAATAACATTCCTGTAGGTTGGATCTTCCTATGAGTCAGTCGAGATGACTGATTCTGCTTCAAGAAGTCCGAGGTTTCTGAAACAAGCATTCCAAAGCTGAGCGTGTTCTTCAAACCCCATCTTGTGGCTAAATGGAGATAATGCCATTAAGTCAAGCCTCTTCTCCCTGACAGTGAGAATTCTAAAAGCTCAGTCTGCAAAGGCCTTGGTTTTCCTAAAGCTAGTCTATACTTTGTGGCAAACTATAGTGGCATCCCTCTTACAAAGAATAGGATACAACCTAATAAATGACAGTTAAGTTCTATCCTGGCATTAAAGGAAAGCAAACCAGTGAATAGTTTGCCATTGTTCAGTCATTTCAGACACATTGGACTCTTCGCAACCCCTTTTGCGGTTTTCTTGGCAAAAATACTGGAGTGGTTTGACATTTCCTTCTCATTTTACATATGAGGAAACTGAGGCAAACAGGGTAAAGTGACTTGCCCAGGGTCACACAGCTAGTAAGGGTCTGAAGCCAAATTAGAACTCAGCAAGATGAGTTTTCCTGACTCCAGGCCCGGTACTCTATACTTTACCACCTAGCTGCCTCAACTTATAGATACCATTACTAGTATTAATAGCACTATTAATTAGTTAATATACTAATAATTATGAGTAGTTAAATTTGCATGATAACTTTGATGTATATTTGGAAGGAATAGCAATTTGTACATGACAGACTTGCATTTTCATATTCAAGCATCTTTTTTGTTGTACTGTGTTATGGAAATGCTTATTTCATTCCCTGAATAGAAAATAAAATAAATTTTTAAAAATCAATTACTGACACATATAATACTTCAGTACATTAGATGCTTTTTCTCTAATTGGAGTCACACTACAGTCCTTTGAGGAAGGCACTATTGGATGTCATGATCTTCATTCTATAGATGAGGAAACTGAAGCTAAAAATAGTTCAAAGATTGACAGGGCCATGCCATGCTACTCATGATGTCAGAGGCAGGATTTGAATCCAGCCCACATCCAGTACTGTCCATTATATTTTGCTTCCTTCTCAGAAAATCAAGAGGCACTTTGGGTTTTATTGTGGCAAAACAATTTTTCTGCCTAGTTTTCCAGAAAAAAGAAAAATCATTTAGGAAGGGACTATTATCTGGGAAGCTTTTCCCATGGAGATTCCCAAGCTACCTCCCAATCCCATAATTCAAATAGCCCTTGAAATCCTGCTTTTTTTTCCCTGAAAACCCATCATGGATTAATCAGAGAGGAGGCCCCAGCTTCTTTGGGTTCTTCTATCAGGTCACGTACCTTCCATTGTCATTCTCCTTGTTCCCCATCCTGGCTCTCAAGGCCTAAACTGCAACTATCTACAATGCATTTATATGAGAAAGATGACTCTAAGGAAGCTCCATCCTGATGCCTTATTAGAGTATGAAAGAACCGCTGGATTCTTAAACACAAACAGAACAAAAGCTCAGACAGTTCTACCTAGCTGGAAAATTTTACAACAAGTAATAACAACAACAACTAGCATTTTATAGTACTTTAAGGTTTGCAAAGCACTTTACAAATATCTCCTTTTATACTCACAACTGTGGAAAGTAAGTCCTATTATTATCCCAATTTTTCAGATGAGTAAACTGAGGCAAGCAAAGGCTAAGTGACTTGTCTAAGGTCACACAGCTAATAAGGGTTTGAGGCCAAATTTTAACTCAGATCTTTCTGACTGCAGGCCTAGCATTCTGTCCACTGTACCACCTATCTCTCTGATACCTGATGATGGATTGTGTGACTATTATGTGAAGACTAGCCAAGAGAAGTTCAGATGGGCTCAAGATGCAGGATATCTACAAAGTTACAGAAGGATTGCTGTCTGAGTCAGTAGAAGCAATTGATCAATCAATAAACATTTATTAAGTACCACTGAGTACCACATGGATGAAATTATATGTCTTTGAAGTACTAAAGTGCTCAAGAATATGGGTCTCAAGGGACTCAGAACTAGAAAGCACTTTAATAATCAGTCAGTCTAACTTCCTCATTTCACAGACAAGAAAAACTGAGGGCCAGATAATTGATTTGTCTGAGATCACATAGGTATTAATTATTAGCACCAGAGTTAAAACTCCACATTTTTTACTTCAAATCTGATGCTCTGTTCTTCTCCAGGGATGGGGAATCTGCAGCCTCAAGGCCACATGTGGTCCTCTAGGTCCTCAAGTGCAGCCTTTTGACAGAATCCAAACTTCAAAGAACATATCCCCTTAATAAAAAGATTTGTTCTGTAAAACTTGGACTCAGGCAGCTAGGTTGCATAGTGAATAGAGCACCAGCCCTGGAGTCAGAAGGATCTGAGTCCAAATAAGACTTCAGACACTTACCACTTACTGTGTGACCTTAGGCAAGTCACTTAACCCCAATTGCCATGCCTTCCCCTCTCCAAAAAGATCAAAAAACAAAACAACTTGGACTTAGTCAAAAGGCTGCACCCAAGGACCTCTGCAGGTTCCCCACTCCTGTGACCTATACCATACTGCCCATTCCATTTTGATGTTTGGATAATATAGATATTATTTTTGGTACCAGGTATTTCATTGGGAAGATGGGATATTGGCCCATTACCTGCATACTAACATTCTGATATAGGTTCATTTGCCCTCTTGGACTCTCAGACTGAAATGGGCAGCACACAGAGGGCAGTGATATCAGATGCATGACTACAAGTTGACTTTGAAGATGAAATAGAGAAGGACTCAGGAGCACACAATGGGGACCAGGAATGTTCCTGTTGCCCTGTCATGGTCAGTATTAGATACTCACCAGATCATCCTAGCCTCTGGGAGTTCTTTTCATCCCTAGGATTACAAGGACAGGCCAAAGCAGATCAAAGCTCCAAATTCTGATATATAATTTCTTAGGACTCATGGCTCCAGAATTCTACCATTCCAATGCAAGTATCACCACCAAAAAAAATTACTGAAAATGTACACAAAATTCTCAGATCTTGGGGTGGATAATTTGTTGTCAGTTAGGCGGCACAGTGGATGGAGCTCTGTGCCTGGAGTTAGAAAGACCTGAGTTCAAATCCCACCTCATATATTTACTAGGTATATGACCCTGGGCATGTCATTTGACCTCTCTTTGCCTCTGTTTCCTCATCTGTAAAATGGGGATAATAATAATAACACCTACCTCCCAGATACAAATTGTAAGGTGCCTGGTACATAGTAGGTGCTATATAAATGTCAGCTATTATTAATTTTTTTTGTTAAAGTAGCCAGTTCCCTTTCACAGGGTTCAAGATTAAAACAAAACACTGGGTTTCTGGGGTCAGTCTCATCCCCAACCCCATGCTGTTATTAACAGGCAAGAGACAGGTGGACTTCAACTCTAATAGGAGTTTCTAACTATGGAAGAAGCTGGGTCAAGGGAATAAATGGTGACCTTGCACAAGTCACTTAACCCCAATCCCCCAGCCTTCCCCCCTCCAAAAAGCAAAAAAAAAGTAATAAATGCAATATACACTCTGTTACATGCTATTAATGTTTCTGCTTTTATTACCTCTGTATCTAAACCAAATAAACTAAGATAATGTGGAAGATCTTGACTGTTAAATGGAATGAAACCCTAGTCATAGTACCCCTACCCATTGCATTATCAATTTATATCCAGTTTATCTGTCTGTCTTCTCCATGCTTGTAGTGCTATTGTACTTCAGAGCAGGAACTGGTTTAGAGCAGTCTGGTTGACTCATGGTTTAAAGAGTGTCTAAAGGGGGTGGCTAGGTGGTGCAGTGAATAGAGCACCAGTCCTGGAATCAGGAGAACCTGAGTTCAAATGAGGCCTCAGACACTTAACATAAAACTAGCCATGTGACCTTGGGCAAGTCACTTAATCTCAATTGTCCTTCCAAAAAAAAAGAGTATCTAGTAAAAGGCTCTGCAGTAATGGGCATTAATGAATACTTTCCGAGGATAGTAATGAAAGAGTTGTCTGAATTATGTATTTTGGAGATTATCAAACTGGAACAAGAAAAGAATAGTAGGACATACAGGAGACGTTTCAAACTCAATAAATATCTGATTGGATAAAAAAGAGCACATGGAATTTAGGTTATATCAGTGCCAAAGTTGTTAAATATTCCCAGAAGCCACCAAGAGAAGTTACGGATTTTCCTCTGTAGATTTTCAGAAGTAGAATAATCTCTTATATCAGGATTAGGTATGAGGACAAGAAATTAACTGTTTAGGTAAAGTGAATTTTTACTACCCTATCTAGCTTTATTATATGAAAGCTCTATAATATAATGGGTTATAAAACTACAGACACCTGACCCTTAGTCTTTCAAATACTAAATAGAAATGCAACTCAGACCCAGAAAGAATGAAGTACTCTAAGTGGTTGTATATTTGCTTTATTTCTGCCAATGTTATCAGCATGTGGCATAGCCCACTTTTAGACTTTAGCTGTGACAGCTGGGTAGTTTTTCCATCTCCCATCCCTAAACCTCCCTCACATTGAAAGTTTCCACACCAGAGACACTACACCTAAGGGAAAGTTAGTAGACTGCTTGTTGCTTGCCCTTATCTTTAGTGACAAAATGTAAAGGGTCTTTAGGTGACAATTAAATAGAAGGTTAATCCAAGATGTCTTACTTATCTTTTCTTTCACCATTACCTCTTTCCCAGCTGGTGAAACCACTCATCACTCCCACAATTTTGAAGAGTCCCTGTCTCTGTAGCTCAGGCTGTGCCGGCACAGACAAAGGGATGTGGAGTCTTGACAAAAATCCAGACAATGTGATCCCCAGAGATGACCAAACCAGAGAAATCAGATCTGAAAATGGTTTGGGGGTTGTGGAAGGTATGGCTGCTAAATTTGACTGCTGAGAATATTCAAGTCAATCATAAAATTGCGAAATCCCCTCTTTCTGTGAGCTGTGAAGACATTAAGTTCTATGGCATAGCCTCAGGGTAACATTCTCAGTGCCTTTTGGAGCCAAAAAGATTCTTCCAGTGCTATTGACACATGTCCCATCCTGAGGCTAGAAATAATGAATTAAACTTTTAAGGCTACTTCTCTAGGCTTTCAAGGAGACCTTAAATAATTTTGGAGGAACTATTTTTATCTTCTTTTACTGTCTATTTTAACAGTCTTAATTAAATCATCTGTTTATATCATGCTAATTTGCCAAACAATAAAAAGACTAGTTGTAGCTGATTAAAAAATACCGACATATTGGTTATTGTGGCATTAGTAATTATTCTCAAGTTCCAATCCATGTAAATGTTGTCTTTATTCATCATTTCCCACATTTAATATACTATGTCTACTCAAATTTCATAGTCCTTTTTAGGGATCATTTTTTCTCTTGTTAATATTAAAAACAGTTTTGGAGGTGTTAAATTGTTTAATATGTAAATATATCGATTTGTGGAAATGTCACTTTTACTCCTAAAGTAATTAATATTCCTTCATCTCCTTCCTCTAAATATGTAAGTATGTGGATGTATTTCAGGTCAAATTTGGCTTATGACCCTTGAAGTTAGAAGTCATGGTTGCATTTGAAATAGCAAAGAGTCAGTTTTCCTTTTATAGTTAATATTTAAACCTCATAGAAAAGAGCATCAATCTACAAAACTAAGGTCTGCAGTACACTGGGAATCTCAGGCACAACTAACTTAGAGAATTCATTCCAAACAACTTTTTAATCCACTGTGTTCTCAGTACTGTTTTATGTTAAAATCTGCTGTAAGACCCAAAGAATTAAGACTATGGTCTAATTTATCTATAGATCCTCCTCAGAACCTTGCTTTGCATAAAGTGGTTGCTCCATACTTATTTGTTGAACTGAATTGTGACAAATAGAAAAGAAATATTATAACCTATACCTTGTCTTTAAGAAATTTATAGACATAGTGACATAAGACTCATACACAAAAACCATTAGCTTTGCTTCCATTCGGTTCCATTCACCAAATACTTAACAAGCACCCACTGTGTGCTAAGCTATGGAAATGAAAAATGACAATCCCTGTTCCCAAGGATCTTCTAATATAATGATGGATAGAAAGGGATAAGACACATACACAAGGGAGTGTTATGCTTTATGGCAGATAGAATGTGATAAGGGCAAAGGAGAAGTCTAAGCCTGTATGTTATAAGAACCAACTGCCATAAGACATTTTGTGGACAAAGAGATCCCTTTCAGCTGGTAGGATCAGGGAAGGCTCTGTTTGTTTTAGGGGTTTTTTGTTTGCCTTTTTTTTTTTTTTTGCTTTTTTGGGAGGGGAGGGTAGAAGTGACATGAGTAATTTCCTTAAAGAAATAAGACAATTTTAATATATGAGGAAGCTTGAAGGATAGCCTACATAAATGCACCCTATATGTATATGTGTCTCCCAGGGCTCTATCCTGGATCATCTTCTAGTCGCTCTCTAAACTGTCTTGGCAGTCTCATTATCTCCCACATGGTTTAAATTTCACTTCTATACAGATAATTACCACATCCATACATCCGGCATTAATCTCTCTCCTGACCTCTAGACCTACATTGACATATGAAAATTTCCAATTGGATACTTCATAATTATCTCGTGTGCAAAACGTCCAAACCAAAACTCATCAGTGTTCTCTCCAAACCTTCCCATTTTCATAACTCTTCTTTTCCTGTCAAGGTCAACACAATCCTTTCAGTCACCCTGATTCACAACCTGAGTCATCTTACTCCATCACCCTTCCCTATCTATTCAGTCACCAAATCTTGTCAATTATACCTCCACAGCACTTAGCACATAGTAGGCTCTTAATAAATGCTTGCTGACTGACTGACATCTGTCTTTTGCTCTTCTCCCACACAACCACCAAGATACTTCAGACCTTTATGACTTCAAACTATTTCAATAGCCTCCTGATTGGTCTCCCAGACTCCAGTCTATCCCCTCTCCAATCCATGCTCCACACATTGACACTTTGATATGTCTGAAGCACAGGTCTTGCCATGACATTCCTCTCTTCACAAAGCTTTAGAGGCTGTTACCTCTAGGGTGAAATATAAACCCCTCTGTGTGATCCTTGAAGCCTTTCACAAACTGGCCCCAGTCAGACTTGGAGTCAGACATCCTGCTTTAGATAACTATCTGACCCTGGGCAAATGACTTAATTTCTCTCAGTCTCAGTTTTCTCCTCTTTAATATGGGGATAATAATACTACCTACCTCACAGGTAGTCATGAGAATTGAATTAACACATGTATAACACTTTGCAAATCTCAAAGTGTTACATAAATTAACCATTGTTATCATTATTATTATTTATAAATAATTCCATGTTCTAAATAACCGTCCTGCTTACTATCCCCTGACCATAATATTCTCCTTCATCTCCATGCTTTTGTACAGGCTGTGCCTCATGCTAAACATCCTTATTCTCCACACCGTTCCCAATGTATAGAAACCCTAGTTTCTTTCAGATCTCTCCTCAAATGACAACTCCTACAGGAAGACTATTGCAGTCGCCTTAGTTGCAAGCACTCGACCTTGGAAATAATTTTGTACATATTTTTATTTGTTTATACATGCAGCTATTGTTTCTATGTAATAGAATATAATCTCCTTGTGGGCAGGGATCATTTCATTTTGGCCTCCCTGTCACCACATCCAGCACAGTGCTGCAACATAGTAGGTGATTTTTAAAATGTTTTGGAATGAAGATGTCATGGAGGTAATCAGAAGAATCTATGATCAATTTGATGAATACTGCCTCATCAAACAACTTGATTAGACTATAGGATTAGATCTTCACCAGAAGGGGCACCTCCCATGGAAACAGATATGTGTCTGAGACCCTTGTTGAGAGGCACACAGGGAATTCTTATGATTGGTCCCAGTGACTGGAACTGCCTCCAAGATAATTGACAGCTCAGAGTCAGGAGGGACAGACTGATCAGAGGAGCAATCTTTACTATGTTCCATCAGAGAAAGCTTAAAATTAATCATTCTTTTTCCCTCTTGTCTCTTATGTGCTGTCCTTCTCTTGGACTTCCAGGCTGGAATGAAACAGGGGTGATAGAATTGAAAGGGAGAAGGTATTTCTCCTTATCCTTCTGGAAAAATAGCAAAAGAAGCACATGAAGAGTGGCCCATTCTCACCCTGGAGAGCTTAAAGCTCAAATTTCTGGACCTCCAGTTCCTTGCTGCCTTCTGCTTTTTCTGTTGTCTTTCCTGAGTCATGTCAGAGACTAATAATCTTGAGAACGGACATTTCCAGCCTTGGGACATACTTCATAAGTATTTCCATGTTTGAAAGTCACAAGTTGAAGAGTTTCTGAGTTCAAGAAGAGGGGACTGACTTCTGAGAAGGAAATTTCCTTAACAAACTTGTTTTTTGGAGAAGGCTATGGGATGCATCACAGAGTTCTGCAACTGAAGGACTAAAATCCTGTTTTCAGGGGCCAGAAAACCTGGGCCTTCTCAATCCTCCATTATACTTCTGTGAGTTTCTTAGACAATTCATATAAGAAGTGAATATGAAATATTCATTCAATATTCCCATAACGGATTTTTACCTTCTGGGGAAGCCTAAAGAATTTAATAGGCTGTGTTAGTATTTTATATTTCTACATTTAAAGTCCATGGGCTTCTGAGTCCTTTGAATCATAAGTAGTTTTTGTGGAAGCAGAAATAAAAGATATCTCATTCCTGATATCAACATCATATATTGAGTATGTTTGTGAGAGGGCACTGTTACCCACACTTGGAAAGAATTTCTGGGTTGGGGGTAATAAAAAGAAAAGAGAAGAGAAGA